>NC_092421.1:79074679-79244679 GCF_040894005.1 Engystomops pustulosus
CCCTTGCTGTGGCTATTCGCCTATCCGATGATATAGTTGGATTGGTACGAGGGACGATCACAGAGAAGGTTTCTCTATATGCGGACGACACCTTAGTATACCTTGGAGATGTTGGTGCCTCCCTAGTGTCTCTTCTTTCCCTAATTGACAGATTTGGCTCCTTCTCAGGCCTACGGGTAAATTGGGATAAGTCAGTCCTCTTCCCTTTATCCGGAAATACCAGTCTTAATCTATCTATCCCCTTGCAGGTGGTATCAAGCTTCAGATATCTTGGGGTCAGGGTGTCCCGCAGGATTCAGGAATATGTTGTATTAAATATTGACCCCCTGATAGCAGACACAGAGAAACGGCTGCAAGCATGGTCCACATTACCCATATCCCTATATGGTCGCATTAATATTTTTAAAATGATTTATCTACCAAAATTCTTATATCTACTTCACTCCTGCCCGGTACTACTCCCCAAACTAATATTTAAACGTATAGACAGTATTTTAAGATCTTTTTGTTGGCAAGGGACCAGCCCACGTTTCAGTCTGGCCGTGCTACAGGCTCCTAGATCCCGAGGTGGACTAGCGGCACCTGACCTATACCTTTACTACCTGGCATCCCAACTTGTCTATGCACAGTGGTGGATTGACATAGATAGGGGGAATGCAGCCACTGCTTTGGCCGGGTCTCTGATGGGGTCATATGAAGCTCTTACGAACCTTCTATATAGGTACAAATCCCCGGCCTCAATACCAATTCCCTTGCGTACCGTAGCTATATGCTGGCGAAGAGCTCAATTGCTAGTCAGCCCCTCCTCTCCCCCTCCAGTGTCTCCCAGATCTCCCATCTGGTTAAACCCTTGGTTCCCACACCTTCTCTCCTTGCCTGGGTGGACGATGTGGGGGGCTGCAGGTGTCAAGTTCATCGGTCAATTGTTATCCTCTAACTCTGAGCTACTCTCCCTCAGTGAACTGAGGGAGAAATTTTCCCTGCCCCCCATGGCGTCCTTCCACTACTCCCAACTGAGGCACGCCTTTAAGGCCCAGTTTGGGTCCACTAAATTGTCCACTGAATTCACTAAACTTGAAACCCTGCTAGGAACTCCTGATTTATCTAAAACTCTCACACAAGTGTACACTGTTCTGCAAGCGCAGGGAGTTAGACCATTTGATCGGGCTCACGTGCGCTGGAGGGAGGATATCCCAGACCTCTCAGAAGAGGAATGGGGGGAAGTTGAGCACTCATACTTTGACTCAGTGGTGAGCGCTAGGGATTTTCTAGTACAAACAAAATTCCTCCACAGAATTTATTACACCCCGGTAAGACTTAATCGTATGGGGGCTAGACAGGATGATAACTGCTTTAGATGTCAGGTAGCCTGTGGTTCTTTCCTACATTGTGTGTGGGCATGCCCCAGGGTCAGTGCCTTTTGGACAGAAGTGCTAACCTTCCTCAGCAGTCACTTTGGTTTTCCTCATATAGCCAACCCCAAGGTTTGCCTTCTGGGAATAATAAATGAGGTCATTGATGGCCATTATGACAGGATCTTCTTTAGACTCGTTCTGTACTACGCTCGTAAGGTGGTGATTATGTCCTGGAAGGATCGTGACCCCCCTCCCCTGCAGAAATGGATATCGCTGGTCAACAAGGTTATCCCTATGTATTACTCTGTATACAATAACAGACAATGCCCTAAAAAATTTGAATTTATTTGGTCAAGATGGAACATGAACTCTAACACTGCGGTGTAAAGTAGCTATCATAAACGAATCCTTTTGTCTGGCTCGAACCCCATGCAAAGAGGGTGGTGTGTTGTGTTGTTAGTGTTTTGTCTTTATGTGTCTGCATGAATGGATGACTGAATGTTAGTTCATTAAGTTCCGACTGCGGCGTTTACATGCTGTATATGTACTGATATGGTCATCTATTTCTGATATTAGAATGCCATTTGACCGATTGTGATATTTGCATAAGCTGTTTTACTATTTTCAAGTAATACTACGCTGCGCCGTAGTCTAATGTGTTAAGGTGTTACTGTTGAATTTAAAAATGAAAAATTCATAAATAAAATCTTTTAAAAAAAATAATACAGGAGACCCCCAGAGCAGACGTATAATACTGGAGGATTTCCCCCCCCCCCCCCCCAAAGAAGACCTATAATACAGGAGACCCCCAGAGCCGACCTATAATACAGGAGACCCCCAGAGCAGACCTATAATACTGGAGACCCCCAGAGAAGACCTATAATACAGGAGACCCCCAGAGCCGACCTATAATACAGGAGACCCCCAGAGCAGACCTATAATACTGGAGACCCCCAGAGAAGACCTATAATACAGGAGACCCCCAGAGCAGACCTATAATACTGGAGAATCCAAGAGCAGACCAATAATACTGGAGACCCCCAGAGCAGATCTATAATACTGGAGACCCCAGAGCAGACCGATAATACTGGAGACCCCCAGAGAAGACCTATAATACAGGAGACCCCCAGAGCAGACCTATAATACTGGAGACCCCCAGAGCAGATCTATAATACTGGAGACCCCCAGAGCAGATCTATAATACCGGAGACCCCCAGAGCAGACCTAGAATACCGGAGACCCCCAGAGCAGACCTAGAATACTGGAGACCACCGAGCAGACCTATAATACTAGAGACCCCCCCAGAGAAGACCTATAATAATGGAGACCCCCAGAACAGACCTATAATACTGGAGACCCCCGAACAGACCTATAATACTGGAGACCCCAGAACCGAGCTATAATACTGGAGACCCCCAGAGCAAACCTGTAATACTGGAGACCCCCAGAGAAGACCTATAATACTGGAGACACGCCCCCCCCCCTCCACCCCCAAAGAAGACCTAGAGTACTGGAGACCCACAAGCAGACCTATAATAATAGAGACCCCCCAGAGAAGACCTATAATACTAGAGACCCCCCAGAGAAGACCTATAATACTGGAGACCCCCCCCCCCCAGAGAAGACCTATAATACTGGAGACCCCCAGAGAAGACCTAAAATACTGGAGACCCCAGAGCGGACCTATAAAACTAGAGACCCCCCAGAGAAGACCCATAAAACTGGAGACCCCCCCAGAGAAGACCTATAATACTGGAGACCCCCAGAGCCAACCTATAATATTGGAGACCCCCCCAGAGAAGATCTATAATACTGGAGACCCCCAGAGCAGATGTATAATACTGGAGGACCCCCAGAGCAGACGTATAGTACTAGAGACCCCCGAACAGACCTATAAAACTAGAGACCCTCCCCCCGAGAAGACCTATAATACTGGAGAACCCCAGAGCCGACCTAAAGTGCTGGAGACCCCCCAGAGAAGACCTATAATACTGGAGACCCACCTAGAGAAGACCTATAATACTGGAGACCCCCAGAGCAGATCTATAATACTGGAGACCCCAGAGCCGACCTATAATACTGGAGACCCCCAGAGAAGACCTATAATACTGGAGACACCCCCCCCCCCCTCCACCCCCAAAGAAGACCTAGAGTACTGGAGACCCACAAGCAGACCTATAATACTAGAGACCCCCCAGAGAAGACCTATAATACTGGAGACCACCCCCCCCAGAGAAGACCTATAATACTGGAGACCCCCCCCCCCCCCCCAGAGAAGACCTATAATACTGGAAAATCCCAGAGAAGACCTAAAATACTGGAGACCCCAGAGCGGACCTATAAAACTAGAGACCCCCCAGAGAAGACCCATAAAACTGGAGACCCCCCCAGAGAAGACCTATAATATTGGAGACCCCCCCAGAGAAGATCTATAATACTGGAGACCCCCAGAGCAGATGTATAATACTGGAGGACCCCCAGAGCAGCCCTTTAAAACTAGAGACCCTCCCCCCGAGCAGACCTATAAAACTAGAGACCCTCCCCCCGAGAAGACCTATAATACTGGAGAACCCCCAGAGCCGACCCATAATACTGGAGATCCCCCCCCCCCCCAGAGAAGACCTATAGTACTGGAGACCCCCAGAGAAGACCTATAATACTGGAGACCCCCCTCCAGAGAAGACCTATAGTACTGGAGACCCCCCGAGCACACCTATAAAACTAGAGACCCCCAGAGAAGACCTATAATACTGGAGAATCCTGGAGCAGACCTATAATACTGGAGACCCCCAGAGCAAACCTATTATACTGGAGTCCCCCAGAGAAGACCTATAATACTGGAGAATCCCAGAGACGACCTATAATACTGGAGACCCTCCAGAGCCGACCCATAATACTGCAGAACCCCCCCCCCCAGAGAAGACCTATAATACTGGAGACCCCCCCCAAAGAAGACCTATAGTACTGGAGACCCCCAGAGCCGACCTATAAGGCTGGAGACCCCCCAGAGAAGACCTATAAAACTGGAGACCCCCAGAGCAGACCTATAATACTAGAGAATCCTGGAGCAGACTCTATCATACCGGAGACCCCCAGAGCAGACCTATAATACTGGAGAATACCGGAATAGACCTATAATACTGGAGACCCCCAGAGAAGACCTATAATACTGGAGACCCCCCAGAGCCGACCCATAATACTTCAGAACCACCCTCCCCCCAGAGAAGACCTATAGTACTGGAGACCCCCAGAGCCGACCTATAAGGCTGGAGACCCCCCAGAGAAGACCTATAAAACTGGAGACCCCCAGAGCAGACCTATAATACTGGAGACCCCAGAGCAGACCGATAATACTGGAGACCCCCAGAGCCTACCTATAATACTGGAGACCCCCAGAGCCGACCTATAATGCTGAAGACAACCAGAGCAGACCTATAATACTGGAGACCCCCAGAGCCGACCTATAATACTGGAGACCCCCAGAGCAGATGTATGATACTGGAGATCCACAGAGCCGAACTATAATGCTGGAGACCCCCAGAGCAGACCTATAAGGCTGAAGACCCCCAGAGCAGACCTATAATATTGGAGACCCCCAGAGCAGATGTATAAAACTGGAGACTCCCCCAGAGCCGACCCATAATACTGGAGACCCCCAGAGCCGACCTATAATACTGGAGACCCCCAGAGCCTACCTATAATACTGGAGACCCCCAGAGCCGACTTATAATGCTGAAGACCCCCAGAGCAGACCTATAATACTGGAGACCCCCAGAGCCGACCTATAATACTGGAGACCCCCAGAGCAGATGTATGATACTGGAGATCCACAGAGCCGACCTATAATGCTGGAGACCCCCAGAGCTGATCTATAAGGCTGGAGACCCCCAGAGCCGACCTATAATATTGGAGACCCCCAGAGCAGACATATAATACTGGAGACTCCCCCAGAGCCGACCCATAATACTGGAGACCCCCCAGAGCAGATCTATAATACTGGAGACCCCCCAGAGCAGACATATAATACTGGAAACCCCCAGAGCCGACCTATAATACTGGAAACCCCCTAGAGAAGACCTATAATACTGGAGACCCCCTAGAGAAGACCTATAAAACTGGAGACCCCCAGAGCCGACCTAAAGTGCTGGAGACCCCCAGAGCAGAAGTATAACACTGGAGACCCCCAGAGCTGACCTAAAAGGCTGGAGACCCCCAGAGCAGACCCTATAATACTGGAGACCCCAGAGCAGACCTATAATACTGGAGGACCCCCAGAGCAAACATATAATACTGGAGACCCCCCCAGAGCCGACTCATAATACTGGAGATCCCCCCCAGAGAAGTCCTATAATACTGGAGACCCCCAGAGCAGACCTATAATCTGGGAGACATCCTCCCAGTGCTGACCTATAATATTGGAGAACCCCTCAAAGCCGACCCATAATACTGGAGCCCCCCCCCCAGAGCCGACCAATAATACTAGAGACCCCCCAGAGAAGACCTATAATACTGTAGACCCCCAGAGCCGACCTATAAGGCTGGAGACCCCCAGAGCCGACCTATAAGGCTGGAGACCCCCAGAGAAGACCTATAATACTGGAGATTCCCCCAGAGCCGACCCATAATACTGCAGAACCACCCTCCCCCCAGAGAAGACCTATAATACTGGAGACCCCCCCCCCCCCCCCAAAGAAGACCTATAATACTGGAGACCCGCGAGCAGACCTATAATACTAAAGACCCCCCCAGAAAAGACCTATAATACTGGAGACCCCCAGAGACGACCTATAATACTGGAGACCCCCAGAGCAGACCTATAATACTGGAGTCCGCCAGAGCCGACCTAAAAGGCTGGAGACCCCAGAGCATACCGATAATACTGGAGACCCCCCCAGAGAAGACCTATAATACTGGAGAACCCTAGAGCCAACCAATAATACTGGAGACTCCCCCAGAGCCGACCCATAATACTGGAGGCCCCCCAGAGCCGACCTATAATGCTGGAGACCCCCAGAGCCGACCTATATAGCTGGAGACCCCCAGAGGCGACCTATAATACTGGAGACCCCCAGAGCCTACCTATAATACTGGAGACCCCCAGAGCCGACCTATAATACTGGAGACCCCCAGAGCCGACCTATAAGGCTGGAGACCCCAGAGCAGACCGATAATACTGGAGACCCCCCCAGAGAAGACCTATAATACTGGAGACCCCTAGAGCCAACCTATAATACTGGAGACTCCCCCAGAGCCGACCCATAATACTGGAGGCCCCCCAGAGCCGACCTATAATGCTGGAGACCCCCAGAGCCGACCTATATAGCTGGAGACCCCCTAGAGAAGACCTATGAAACTGGAGACCCCCAGAGCCGACCTAAAGTGCTGGAGACCCCCAGAGCAGAAGTATAACACTGGAGACCCCCAGAGCAGACCTGTAATACTGGAGACGCCACAGAGCAGACTCTATAATACTGGAGACCCCAGAGCGGACCTATAAAACTAGAGACCCCCCAGAGAAGACCCATAAAACTGGAGACCCCCCCAGAGAAGACCTATAATATTGGAGACCCCCCCAGAGAAGATCTATAATACTGGAGACCCCCAGAGCAGATGTATAATACTGGAGGACCCCCAGAGCAGCCCTTTAAAACTAGAGACCCTCCCCCCGAGCAGACCTATAAAACTAGAGACCCTCCCCCCGAGAAGACCTATAATACTGGAGAACCCCCAGAGCCGACCCATAATACTGGAGATCCCCCCCCCCCCCCAGAGAAGACCTATAGTACTGGAGACCCCCAGAGAAGACCTATAATACTGGAGACCCCCCTCCAGAGAAGACCTATAGTACTGGAGACCCCCCGAGCACACCTATAAAACTAGAGACCCCCAGAGAAGACCTATAATACTGGAGAATCCTGGAGCAGACCTATAATACTGGAGACCCCCAGAGCAAACCTATTATACTGGAGTCCCCCAGAGAAGACCTATAATACTGGAGAATCCCAGAGACGACCTATAATACTGGAGACCCTCCAGAGCCGACCCATAATACTGCAGAACCCCCCCCCCCAGAGAAGACCTATAATACTGGAGACCCCCCCCAAAGAAGACCTATAGTACTGGAGACCCCCAGAGCCGACCTATAAGGCTGGAGACCCCCCAGAGAAGACCTATAAAACTGGAGACCCCCAGAGCAGACCTATAATACTAGAGAATCCTGGAGCAGACTCTATCATACCGGAGACCCCCAGAGCAGACCTATAATACTGGAGAATACCGGAATAGACCTATAATACTGGAGACCCCCAGAGAAGACCTATAATACTGGAGACCCCCCAGAGCCGACCCATAATACTTCAGAACCACCCTCCCCCCAGAGAAGACCTATAGTACTGGAGACCCCCAGAGCCGACCTATAAGGCTGGAGACCCCCCAGAGAAGACCTATAAAACTGGAGACCCCCAGAGCAGACCTATAATACTGGAGACCCCAGAGCAGACCGATAATACTGGAGACCCCCAGAGCCTACCTATAATACTGGAGACCCCCAGAGCCGACCTATAATGCTGAAGACAACCAGAGCAGACCTATAATACTGGAGACCCCCAGAGCCGACCTATAATACTGGAGACCCCCAGAGCAGATGTATGATACTGGAGATCCACAGAGCCGAACTATAATGCTGGAGACCCCCAGAGCAGACCTATAAGGCTGAAGACCCCCAGAGCAGACCTATAATATTGGAGACCCCCAGAGCAGATGTATAAAACTGGAGACTCCCCCAGAGCCGACCCATAATACTGGAGACCCCCAGAGCCGACCTATAATACTGGAGACCCCCAGAGCCTACCTATAATACTGGAGACCCCCAGAGCCGACTTATAATGCTGAAGACCCCCAGAGCAGACCTATAATACTGGAGACCCCCAGAGCCGACCTATAATACTGGAGACCCCCAGAGCAGATGTATGATACTGGAGATCCACAGAGCCGACCTATAATGCTGGAGACCCCCAGAGCTGATCTATAAGGCTGGAGACCCCCAGAGCCGACCTATAATATTGGAGACCCCCAGAGCAGACATATAATACTGGAGACTCCCCCAGAGCCGACCCATAATACTGGAGACCCCCCAGAGCAGATCTATAATACTGGAGACCCCCCAGAGCAGACATATAATACTGGAAACCCCCAGAGCCGACCTATAATACTGGAAACCCCCTAGAGAAGACCTATAATACTGGAGACCCCCTAGAGAAGACCTATAAAACTGGAGACCCCCAGAGCCGACCTAAAGTGCTGGAGACCCCCAGAGCAGAAGTATAACACTGGAGACCCCCAGAGCTGACCTAAAAGGCTGGAGACCCCCAGAGCAGACCCTATAATACTGGAGACCCCAGAGCAGACCTATAATACTGGAGGACCCCCAGAGCAAACATATAATACTGGAGACCCCCCCAGAGCCGACTCATAATACTGGAGATCCCCCCCAGAGAAGTCCTATAATACTGGAGACCCCCAGAGCAGACCTATAATCTGGGAGACATCCTCCCAGTGCTGACCTATAATATTGGAGAACCCCTCAAAGCCGACCCATAATACTGGAGCCCCCCCCCCAGAGCCGACCAATAATACTAGAGACCCCCCAGAGAAGACCTATAATACTGTAGACCCCCAGAGCCGACCTATAAGGCTGGAGACCCCCAGAGCCGACCTATAAGGCTGGAGACCCCCAGAGAAGACCTATAATACTGGAGATTCCCCCAGAGCCGACCCATAATACTGCAGAACCACCCTCCCCCCAGAGAAGACCTATAATACTGGAGACCCCCCCCCCCCCCCAAAGAAGACCTATAATACTGGAGACCCGCGAGCAGACCTATAATACTAAAGACCCCCCCAGAAAAGACCTATAATACTGGAGACCCCCAGAGACGACCTATAATACTGGAGACCCCCAGAGCAGACCTATAATACTGGAGTCCGCCAGAGCCGACCTAAAAGGCTGGAGACCCCAGAGCATACCGATAATACTGGAGACCCCCCCAGAGAAGACCTATAATACTGGAGAACCCTAGAGCCAACCAATAATACTGGAGACTCCCCCAGAGCCGACCCATAATACTGGAGGCCCCCCAGAGCCGACCTATAATGCTGGAGACCCCCAGAGCCGACCTATATAGCTGGAGACCCCCAGAGGCGACCTATAATACTGGAGACCCCCAGAGCCTACCTATAATACTGGAGACCCCCAGAGCCGACCTATAATACTGGAGACCCCCAGAGCCGACCTATAAGGCTGGAGACCCCAGAGCAGACCGATAATACTGGAGACCCCCCCAGAGAAGACCTATAATACTGGAGACCCCTAGAGCCAACCTATAATACTGGAGACTCCCCCAGAGCCGACCCATAATACTGGAGGCCCCCCAGAGCCGACCTATAATGCTGGAGACCCCCAGAGCCGACCTATATAGCTGGAGACCCCCTAGAGAAGACCTATGAAACTGGAGACCCCCAGAGCCGACCTAAAGTGCTGGAGACCCCCAGAGCAGAAGTATAACACTGGAGACCCCCAGAGCAGACCTGTAATACTGGAGACGCCACAGAGCAGACTCTATAATACTGGAGACCCCAGAGCAGACCTATAATACTGGAGACCCCCAGAGCAGACCTATAATACTGGAGGACCCCCAGAGCAAACATATAATACTGAAGACCCCCTAGAGCCGACCCATAATACTGGAGATCCCCCCCAGAGAAGTCCTATAATACTGGAGACCCCCAGAGCAGACCTATAATCTGGGAGACATCCACCCAGTGCCGACCTATAATACTGGAGAACCCCTCAAAGCCGACCCATAATACTGGAGACCCCCTAGAGCCGACCAATAATACTAGAGACCCCCCCAGAGAAGACCTATAATACTGCAGACCCCCAGAGCCGACCTATAATGATGGAGACCCCCAGAGCCGACCTATAAGGCTGGAGACCCCCAGAGCCGACCTATAAGGCTGGAGACCCCCAGAGCAGACCTATAACAGTAGAGACCCCCAGAGCAGAACCTATAACACTGGAGACCCCCAGTGCAGACCTATAATACTGGAGACCCCCCAGAGCAGATCTATAATACTGGAGACCCCCCAGAGCAGATCTATAATACTGGAGACCCCCCAGAGCAGACCTATAATACTGGAGGCCCCCAGAGCAGATCTATAATACAGGAGACCCCCAGAGCAGACCTATAATACAGGAGACCCTCAGAGCAGACCTATAATACTGGATACCCCCCAGAGCAGACCTATAATACTGGAGACCCCCCCCAGAGCAGACCTATAATACTGGAGACCCCAAGAGCAGACCTTTAATACTGGAGACCCCCAGAGAAGACCTATAAAACTGGAGAATCCCGGAGCAGACCTATAATACTGGAGACCCCCAGAGAAGACCTATAATACTGGAGACCCCCCAGAGCCGAACCATAATACTGCAGAACCACCCTCCCCCCAGAGAAGACCTATAATACTGGAGACCCCCCCCCCCAAAGAGGACCTATAGTACTGGAGACCCCCAGAGCCGACCTATAAGGCTGGAGACCCCCCAGAGAAGACCTATAATACTGGAGACCCCCAGATCAGACCTATAATACTGGAGACTTTAGAGCAGACCTAAAATACTGGAGACTCCCCCAGAGCCGACCCATAATACTGGAGACCCCTCAGAACCGACCTATGATACTGGAGACCCCCAGAGCCTACCTATAATACTGGAGACCCCCAGAGCCGACCTATAATGCTGAAGACCCCCAGAGCAGACGTATAATACTGGAGACTCCTCAGAGCAGACCTATAATACTGGAAACCCCCAGAGCCGACCTATAATACTGGAGACCCCCTAGAGAAGACCTATAAAGCTGGAGACCCCCAGAGCCGACCTAAAGTGCTGGAGACCCCCAGAGCAGAATTATAACACTGGAGACCCCTAGAGCTGACCTAAAAGGCTGGAGACCCCCAGAGCAGACCCTATAATACTGGAGACCCCAGAGCAGACCTATAATACTGGAGGACCCCCAGAGCAAACATATAATACTGGAGATCCCCCCCAGAGAAGTCCTATAATACTGGAGACCCCCAGAGCAGACCTATAATCTGGGAGACATCCTCCCAGTGCCGACCTGTAATACTGGAGAACCCCTCAAAGCCGACCCATAATACTGGAGACCCCCCCAGAGCCGACCAATAATACTAGAGACCCCCCCAGAGAAGACCTATAATACTGTAGACCCCCAGAGCCGACCTATAATACTGGAGACCCCCAGAGCCGACCTATATGGCTGGAGACCCCCCAGAGAAGACCTATAATACCGGAGACCCCCAGAGCAGACCTATAATACTGGAGACCCCAGAGCAGACCTATAATACTAGAGACCCCCCCAGAAAAGACCTATAATACTGGAGACCCCCAGAGACGACCTATAATACTGGAGACCCCCAGAGCAGACCTGTAATACTGGAGACCCCCAGAGCAGACCTATAAGGCTGGAGACCCCCCAGAGAAGACCTATAATACTGGAGACCCCCAGAGCAGACCGATAATACTGGAGACCCCCCCAAAGAAGACCTATAATACTGGAGACCCCTAGAGCCAACCTATAATACTGGAGACTCCCCCAGAGCCGACCCATAATACTGGAGACCCCCCAGAGCCAACCTATAATACTGGAGACCCCCAGAGCAGACCGATAATACTGGAGACCCCCCCAAAGAAGACCTATAATACTGGAGACCCCTAGAGCCAACCTATAATACTGGAGACTCCCCCAGAGCCGACCCATAATACTGGAGACCCCCCAGAGCCAACCTATAATGCTGGAGACCCCCAGAGCCGACCTATATAGCTGTAGACCCCCAGAGCCGACCTATAATACTGGAGACCCCCAGAGCCTACCTATAATACTGGAGACCCCCAGAGCCGACCTATAATGCTGAAGACCCCCAGAGCAGACCTATAATACTGGAGACCCCCAGAGCCGACCTATAATACTGGAGACCCCCAGAGCAGATGTATGATACTGGAGATCCACAGAGCCGACCTATAATGCTGGAGACCCCCAGAGCCAACCTATAATATTGGAGACCCCCAGAGCAGACGTATAATACTGGAGACCCCCCAGAGCAGACATATAATACTGGAGACCCCCCAGAGCAGACATATAATACTGGAGAACCCCTAGAGAAGACCTATAATACTGGAAACCCCCTAGAGAAGACCTATAAAACTGGAGACCCCCAGAGCCGACCTAAAGTGCTGGAGACCCCCAGAGCAGAAGTATAACACTGGAGACCCCCAGAGCTGACCTAAAAGGCTGGAGACCCCCAGAGCAGAACCTATAATACTGGAGACCCCAGAGCAGACCTATAATACTGGAGACCCCCAGAGCAGACCTATAATACTGGAGGACCCCCAGAGTAAAGATATAATACTGGAGATCCCCGCCAGAGAAGTCCTATAATACTGGAGACCCCCAGAGCAGACCTATAATCTGGGAGACATCCTCCCAGTGCCGACCTATAATACTGGAGAACCCCTCAAAGCCGACCCATAATACTGGAGGACCCCCCAGAGCCGACCAATAATACTAGAGACCCCCCCAGAGAAGACCTATAATACTGTAGACCCCCAGAGCCGACCTATAATGCTGGAGACCCCCAGAGCCGACCTATAAGGCTGGAGACCCCAAGAGCTGACCTATAAGGCTGGAGACCCCCAGAGCCGACCTATAATACTGGAGACCCCCAGAGCAGAGGTATAATACTGGAGACCCCCAGAGCCGACCTATATTACTGGAGACCCCCAGAGCAGACCTATAACAGTAGAGACCCCCAGAGCAGAACCTATAACACTGGAGACCCCCAGTGCAGACCTATAATACTGGAGACCCCCCAGAGCAGATCTATAATACTGGAAACCCCCCAGAGCAGACCTATAATACTGGATACCCCCCAGAGCAGACCTATAATACTGCAGACCCCCCAGAGCAGACCTATAATACTGGAGACCCCCCCCCCCCCAGAGCAGACCTATAATACTGGAGACCCCCAGAGCAGAGCTATAATACTGGAGACCCCCAGAGCATACCTTTATTACTGGAGACCCCCAGAGCAGACCTATAACACTAGAGACCCCCAGAGCAGACCCTATAACACTGGAGACCCCCAGAGCAGACCTTTAATACTGGAGACCCCCAGAGAAGACGTATAATACTGGAGACCCCAGAGCAGATCTATAATACTGGAGGACCCCCGAGCAGACCTATAAAAGTAGAGACCCCGCAGAGAAGACCTATAATACTGGAGGACCCCCGAGCAGACCTATAAAACTACAGACCCCCAGAGACGACCTATAATACTGGAGAATCCCGGAGCAGACCTATAATACTGGAGACCCCCAGAGACGACCTATAATACTGGAGACCCCCAGAGCCGACCCATAATACTGAAGAACCCCCCCCCCCCAGAGAAGACCTATAATACTGGAGACCCCTGGGCAGACCTATAATACTACAGACCCCCCCAGAAAAGACCTATAATGACCTATAATACTGGAGACCCCCAGAGCAGACCTATAAAACTGGAGACCCCCAAAAAAGACCTATAATACTGGAGACCCCCAGAGACGACCTATAATGACCTATAATACTGAAGACCCCCAGAGCAGACCTATAATACTGGAGACCCCCAGAGAAGACCTATAATACTGGAGACCCCCAGAGCAGACCTTTAATGCTGGAGACCCCCAGAGCCGACATATAAGGCTGGAGACCCCCCAAAGAAGACCTACAATACTGGAGACCCCCAGAGCAGACCTATAATACTGGAGACCCCAGAGCAGACCGATGATACTGGAGACCCCAGAGCAGGCCGATAATACTGGAGACCCCCCCCAGAGAAGACCTATAATACTGTAGACCCCCAGAGCCGACCTATAATACTGGAGACCCCCAGAGCCGACCTATAAGGCTGGAGACCCCCCAGAGAAGACCTATAATACTGGAGACCCCCAGAGCAGACCTATAATACTGGAGACCACAGAGCAGATCTATAATACTAGAGACCCCCCCCAGAAAAGACCTATAATACTGAAGACCCCCAGAGCGACCTATAATACTGGAGACCCCCAGAGCAGACCTATAATACTGGAGACCCCCAGAGCAGACCTATAAGGCTGGAGACCCCCCAGAGAAGACCTATAATACTGGAGACCCCCAGAGCAGACCTATAATACTGGAGACCCCAGAGCAGACCGATAATACTGGAGACCCCCCCAGAGAAGACCTATAATACTGGAGACCCCTAGAGCCAACCTATAATACTGGAGACTCCCCCAGAGCCGACCCATAATACTGGAGACCCCCCAGAGCCAACCTATAATGCTGGAGACCCCCAGAGCCGACCTATATAGCTGTAGACCCCCAGAGCCGACCTATAATACTGAAGAACCCCAGAGCCTACCTATAATACTGGAGACCCCCAGAGCCGACCTATAATGCTGAAGACCCCTAGAGAAGACCTATAAAACTGGAGACCCCAGAGCCGACCTAAAGTGCTGGAGACCCCCAGAGCAGAAGTATAACACTGGAGACCCCCAGAGCTGACCTAAAAGGCTGGAGACCCCCAGAGCAGACCCTATAATACTGGAGACCCCAGAGCAGACCTATAATACTGGAGGACCCCCAGAGCAAACATATAATACTGGAGACCCCCCAGAGCCGACATATAATACTGGAGATCCCCCCCAGAGAAGTCCTATAATTCTGGAGACCCCCAGAGCAGACCTATAATCTGGGAGACATCCTCCCAGTGCCGACCTATAATACTGGAGAACCCCTCAAAGCCGACCCATAATATTGGAGACCCCCCCAGAGCCGACCAATAATACTAGAGACCCCCCCAGAGAAGACCTATAATACTGTAGACCCCCAGAGCCGACCTATAATACTGGAGACCCCCAGAGGCGACCTATAAGGCTGGAGACCTCCCAGAGAAGACCTATAATACTGGAGACCCCCAGAGCAGACCTATAATACTGGAGACCCCAGAGCAGACCTATAATACTAGAGACCCCCCAGAAAAGACCTATAATACTGGAGACCCCCAGAGCAGACCTATAATACTGGAGACCCCCAGAGCAGACCTATAAGGCTGGAGACCCCCCAGAGAAGACCTATAATACTGTAGACCCTCAGAGCAGACCTATAATACTGGAGACCCCAGAGCAGACCGATAATACTGGAGACCCCCCCAGAGAAGACCTATAATACTGGAGACCCCTAGAGCCAACCTATAATACTGGAGACTCCCCCAGAGCCGACCCATAATACTGGAGACCCCCCAGAGCCGACCTATAATACTGGAGACCCCCAGAGCCTACCTATAATACTGGAGACCCCCAGAGCCGACCTATAATGCTGAAGACCCCCAGAGCAGACCTATAATACTAGAGACCACCAGAGCCGACCTATAATACTTGAGACCCCCAGAGCAGATGTATGATACTGGAGATCCACAGAGCCGACCTATAATGCTGGAGACCCCCAGAGCCAACCTATAATATTGGAGACCCCCAGAGCAGACGTATAATACTGGAGACCCCCCAGAGCAGACATATAATACTGGAGACCCCCCAGAGCAGACATATAATACTGGAGACCCCCTAGAGAAGACCTATAATACTGGAGACCCCCTAGAGAAGACCTATAAAACTGGAGACCCCCAGAGCCGACCTAAAGTGCTGGAGACCCCCAGAGCAGAAGTATAACACTGGAGACCCCCAGAGCTGACCTAAAAGGCTGGAGACCCCCAGAGCAGACCCTATAATACTGGAGACCCCAGAGCAGACCTATAATACTGGAGACCCCCAGAGCAGACCTATAATACTGGAGGACCCCCAGAGTAAAGATATAATACTGGAGACCCCCCCAGAGGACCCATAATACTGGAGATCCCCCCAGAGAAGTCCTATAATACTGGAGACCCCCAGAGCAGACCTATAATCTGGGAGACATCCTCCCAGTGCCGACCTATAATACTGGAGAACCCCTCAAAGCCGACCCATAATACTGGAGACCCCCCAGAGCCGACCAATAATACTAGAGACCCCCCCCAGAGAAGACCTATAATACTGTAGACCCCCAGAGCCGACCTATAATGCTGGAGACCCCCAGAGCCGACCTATAAGGCTGGAGACCCCCAGAGCTGACCTATAAGGCTGGAGACCCCCAGAGCCGACCTATAATACTGGAGACCCCCAGAGCAGAGGTATAATACTGGAGACCCCCAGAGCCGACCTATATTACTGGAGACCCCCAGAGCAGACCTATAACAGTAGAGACCCCCAGAGCAGAACCTATAACACTGGAGACCCCCAGTGCAGACCTATAATACTGGAGACCCCCCAGAGCAGATCTATAATACTGGAGACCCCCCAGAGCAGACCTATAATACTGGATACCCCCCAGAGCAGACCTATAATACTGCAGACCCCCCAGAGCAGATCTATAATACTGGAGACCCTCCCCCCCCCCCCCCCCAGAGCAGACCTATAATACTGGAGACCCCCAGAGCAGAGCTATAATACTGGAGACCCCCAGAGCATACCTTTATTACTGGAGACCCCCAGAGCAGACCTATAACACTAGAGACCCCCAGAGCAGACCCTATAACACTGGAGACCCCCAGAGCAGACCTTTAATACTGGAGACCCCCAGAGAAGACGTATAATACTGGAGACCCCAGAGCAGATCTATAATACTGGAGGACCCCCGAGCAGACCTATAAAAGTAGAGACCCCGCAGAGAAGACCTATAATACTGGAGGACCCCCGAGCAGACCTATAAAACTACAGACCCCCAGAGACGACCTATAATACTGGAGAATCCCGGAGCAGACCTATAATACTGGAGACCCCCCAGATCCGACCCATAATACTGAAGAACCCCCCCCCCCCCCCCCAGAGAAGACCTATAATACTGGAGACCCCTGGGCAGACCTATAATACTACAGACCCCCCCAGAAAAGACCTATAATGACCTATAATACTGGAGACCCCCAGAGCAGACCTATAATACTGGAGACCCCCAAAAAAGACCTATAATACTGGAGACCCCCAGAGACGACCTATAATGACCTATAATACTGAAGACCCCCAGAGCAGACCTATAATACTGGAGACCCCCAGAGAAGACCTATAATACTGGAGACCCCCAGAGCAGACCTTTAATGCTGGAGACCCCCAGAGCCGACATATAAGGCTGGAGACCCCCAAAGAAGACCTATAATACTGGAGACCCCCAGAGCAGACCTATAATACTGGAGACCCCAGAGCAGACCGATGATACTGGAGACCCCAGAGCAGACCGATAATACTGGAGACCCCCCCCAGAGAAGACCTATAATACTGGAGACCCCCCAGAGCCGACCCATAATACTGGAGACCCCACCAGAGAAGACCTATAGTACTGGAGACCCCCAGAGCCGACCTATAATGCTGGAGACCCCCAGAGCCATCCTATAAGGCTGGAGACCCCCAGAGCAGACTCTATAATACTGAAGACCCCCAGAGCAGACCTATAATACTGGAGACCCCCCAGAGCAGATCTATAATACTGGAGACCCCCCAGAGCAGACCTATAATACTGGATACCCCCCAGAGCAGACCTATAATACTGGAAAACCCCCCCCCCCCCCCCAGAGCAGACCTATAATACTGGAGACCCCCAGAGCACAGCTATAATACTGGAGACCCCCAGAGTATACCTTTTTTACTGGAGACCCCCAGAGCAGACCTATAACACTAAAGACCCCCAGAGCAGACCCTATAACACTGGAGACCCCCAGAGCAGACCTTTAATACTGGAGACCCCCAGAGCAGACCTTTAATACTGGAGACCCCCAGAGAAGACGTATAATACTGGAGACCCCAGAGCAGACCTATAACACTAAAGACCCCCAGAGCAGACCCTATAACACTGGAGACCCCCAGAGCAGACCTTTAATACTGGAGACCCCCAGAGCAGACCTTTAATACTGGAGACCCCCAGAGAAGACGTATAATACTGGAGACCCCAGAGCAGATCTATAATACTGGAGGACCCCCGAGCAGACCTATAAAAGTAGAGACCCCGAAGAGAAGACCTATAATATAGGAGGACCCCCGAGCAGACCTATAAAACTACAGACCCCCAGAGACGACCTATAATACTGGAGAATCCCGGAGCAGACCTATAATACTGGAGACCCCCAGAGACGACCTATAATACTGGAGACCCCCCAGAGCCGACCCATAATACTGAAGAACCTCCCCCCCCCCCCCCGAGAAGACCTATAATACTACAGACCCCCCCAGAAAAGACCTATAATGACCTATAATACTGGAGACCCCCAGAGCAGACCTATAATACTGGAGACCCCCAAAAAAGACCTATAATACTGGAGACCCCAAGAGACGACCTATAATGACCTATAATACTGAAGACCCCCAGAGCAGACCTATAATACTGGAGACCCCCAGAGAAGACCTATAATACTGGAGACCCCCAGAGCAGACCTTTAATACTGGAGACCCCCAGAGCCGACATATAAGGCTGGAGACCCCCCAAAGAAGACCTATAATACTGGAGACCCCCAGAGCAGACCTATAATACTGGAGACCCCAGAGCAGACCGATAATACTGGAGACCCAGAGCAGACGGATAATACTGGAGACCCCCCCCAGAGAAGACCTATAATACTGGAGACCCCCAGAGCCAACCTATAATACTGGAGACCCCCCAGAGCCGACCCATAATACTGGAGACCCCCCCAGAGAAGACCTATAGTACTGGAGACCCCCAGAGCCGACCTATAATGCTGGAGACCCCCAGAGCCGAACTATATAGCTGGAGACCCCCAGAGCCATCCTATAAGGCTGGAGACCCCCCAGAGCAGACTCTATAATACTGAAGACCCCCAGAGCAGACCTATAATACTGGAGACCCCCCAGAGCAGACCTATAATACTGGATACCCCCCAGAGCAGACCTATAATAATGCAGACCCCCCAGAGCAGACCTATAATACTGGAGACCCCCCCCCCAGAGCAAACCTATAATACTGGAGACCCCCAGAGCATACCTTTATTACTGGAGACCCCCAGAGCACACCTATAACACTAGAGACCCCCAGAGCAGACCCTATAACACTGGAGACCCCCAGAGCAGACCTTTAATACTGGAGACCCCCAGAGAAGACGTATAATACTGGAGACCCCAGAGCAGATCTATAATACTGGAGGACCCCCGAGCAGACCTATAAAAGTAGAGACCCCGAAGAGAAGATCTATAATACTGGAGGACCCCCGAGCAGACCTATAAAAGTAGAGACCCCGAAGAGCAGACCTATAAAACTACAGACCCCCAGAGACGACCTATAATACTGGAGAATCCCGGAGCAGACCTATAATACTGGAGACCCCCAGAGACGACCTATAATACTGGAGACCCCCCAGAGCCGACCCATAATACTGAAGAACCCCCCCCCCCAGAGAAGACCTATAATACTAGAGACCCCCGGGCAGACCTATAATACTACAGACCCCCCCAGAAAAGACCTATAATACTGGAGACCCCCAGAGCAGACCTATAATACTGGAGACCCCCAAAAAAGACCTATAATACTGGAGACCCCCAGAGCAGACCTATAATACTGGAGACCCCCAAAAAAGACCTATAATACTGGAGACCCCCAGAGACGACCTATAATGACCTATAATACTGAAGACCCCCAGAGCAGACCTATAATACTGGAGACCCCCAGAGAAGACCTATAATACTGGAGACCCCCAGAGCAGACCTTTAATACTGGAGACCCCCAGAGCCGACATATAAGGCTGGAGACCCCCCAAAGAAGACCTATAATACTGGAGACCCCCAAAGCAGACCGATAATACTGGAGACCCCAGAGCAGACCCATAATACTGCAGACCCCCCCAGAGAAGACCTATAATACTGGAGACCCCCAGAGCCGACCTTTAATAGTATCATAGTATCATAGTATATAAGGCTGGAAGGAGACGCAAGTCCATCAAGTCCAACCTTCAAGAATTAAATAAATGTTTTATCCCCATAACCCGTGATATTTTTGCTCTCCAGAAAGTCATCCAGGCCTCTCCTGAACATGTACATAGAGTCCGCCATAACAACCTCCTGCGGCAGAGAGTTCCATAGTCTCACTGCTCTTACAGTAAAGAATCTTTGTCTATGGTGATGGTAGAATCGCCTCTCCTCTAGGCGTAGAGGATGCCCCCTTGTCCTGGTCACAGGCCGAGGTATAAAAAGATCTTTGGAGAGATCCTTGTACTGTCCGTTCAGGTATTTGTACATTGTAATGAGGTCTCCCCTCAGTCGTCTTTTTTCTAAACTGAATAATCCCAAGTTTTTTAATCTGTCAGTGTACTCTAATCCCCCCATTCCCCTAATAATCCTGGTTGCTCTCCTCTGCACCCGTTCCAGCTCTACTATATCCTTTTTATACACTGGTGCCCAAAACTGTACACAATATTCCATGTGTGGTCTGACCAGGGATTTGTATAAGGGCAAAACTATGTCTTTATCATGAGAATCTATTCCTCTCTTGATACTTCCCATTATTTTATTTGCTTTAGCAGCAGCCGCCTGGCTCTAGTCACTAAAATTAAGTTTACCATCCACCAATACCCCCAAGTGCTTTTCAGCTTCAGTTTTACTAAGTAATTGACCGTTTAGAACATAATTATACTTTTTGTTTCCATGGCCCAAGTGCATAACTTTACATTTATCTACATTAAACCTCATCAACCATTTCTCTGCCCATCCCTCAAGCTTCCACAAATCCCTCTGTAATGCTAAACTATCAACCTCAGTATTTATTACTTTACACAGCTTAGTATCATCTGCAAATATTGAAACTTGACTGTGTAAACCCACTACAAGGTCATTAATAAAAAATATTAAAAAGAAGTGGCCCCAATACTGACCCCTGTGGCACTCCACTGGTAACATCAACCCAATCTGAGAATGTGCCATTAATGACCACCCTCTGTTTTCTATCACTAAGTCAATTACTTACCCAAATACACAGATTTTCTCCTATTCCCAGCAGTCTCATTTTATATACCAACCTTTTATGTGGCACGGTGTCAAATGCCTTTGAGAAGTCCAGATATACAACATCCACAGCGTCCCCCAGATCCAGTCTTGAACTTACCTCCTCGTAGAAACCAATCAGATTAGTCTGACAGGACCGATCTCTCATAAACCCATGCTGACGCTGGGTTATAAGGTTGTGCACAGTGAGATACTCCAGGATAGCATCTCTAATAAACCCCTCAAATATTTTCCCCACCACAGCAGTTAGACTTACGGGTCTGTAGTTTCCAGGATCGCTATTTGATCCTTTTTTGTATATTGGTACCACATTTGCTATGCGCCATTCCTGTGGAACATAACCAGTCCTCAGTGAATCTTCAAATATTGAAAATAACGGTCTGTCTATCACCGTACATAATTCATGCAGAACCCGGGGGTGTATGCCATCTGGCCCCAGTGATATATCTATCTTAGTGGTTGCGAGGCGGCTCCGTACCTCTTTCTGGGTTAAACTGTTGACATTGCAAAAAGAATTTACATTATTCCTCATTGTGTCTTCCACCAGGGGATTTTCCTGGGTAAAGACAGTTGAGAAGGCGACATTCAGTAGATTGGCCCTTTCCTCATCTCCTTCCACCATGACCCCCATGTTATTTCTAAGGGGACCCACACTCTCTGTCTTTAGTTTCTTATCATTTATATACTTGAAAAATAATTTGGGATTATTTTTGCTCTCCCTGGCAATATTTCTCTCAGTCTCTATTTTTGCAGCCTTTATCTGTTTTTTACAGGATTTTTTTTTCTCTCTATAATCCTGTAATGCCTCATCGCTACCTTCACGTTTTAGCACCTTAAACGCCTTATCTTTCTCCCTTATTGCTTTCCTTACAAGACTAGTTAGCCACATAGGGTTTTTCTTGTTCCTTTTATGCTTTTTCCCATAAGGTATGTGTTTCTCACAGGACTTTTTCAGAATATATGAGAAAAAGTCCCATTTTTGGGGGGGGCTTTTGTCTTTGAGAACATTATCCCAGTCTATGCCTTTAAGGTCTTCCCTTAGTTGCTGAAAATTTGCCCTCCTGAAGTTTAGAGTGTTGGTTGCCCCTTCACTAACGCTCTTAGTAAAGCGTAATACAAAATCAATGATATTATGATCACTGTTCTCCAGGTTCCCCCCAACCTGTAGTTTTGATAGTAGAAAATAAAGTTTGTGCAGCTCACCTGGTTCAATGTAGATGGTTGCTTGTAAAAGCCTGGAAATGAAAATTTTCATGTGAATTTGACACGCTGGGAGTGCAAACCGCGTTGCCTGCTAGGATTGCAGGTGTAGAGTTGAGACAATGAAACGAAGAGATCGCGGCACTTCCGAATAAAACTTGGGTCTTTATTTGATAGTAGAATTAAAACATGGTAGATGAAACAGACATATCGCCTACGCGTTTCGAGCTGTTGTAGCTCTTCGTCATGGCTAACATATGTTGAATCAGGTAAAACTTTTAAAGGAAACTTCCACCAATAGGGTTTAGGGGCGTTGGTTGGTCATGTGGTGTGTCACGTCAGAAAGAAAGCGGCACGTCATAGGAGGGCGTGTGTGTGTATCACGGGACCGACTCGCCTCGAAGGGCGTATTACGGTCACGTGGTAGCCGCGTCATAGAAGGCGTGTTTACACCACATGATCAGCTTGGGAAGGGGCGCTGCCCGGTCATGTGATATATACCAACTTCGGAAAAAATATCTATACAACAATGTAAGTTAAACAGATATACTGTACAGTATTGCATCAAAAATTCAAGACCGGTAACACCACTTTGAAACCCTTAAAGGGGATTTGTTATTAACAACCATATTTCAAAAGATATCACTAACACAAAAGACATATAAGGTAACTCTAAATTGAATGAGGTATAAAGGCAAAAAGAGATTACGTTCTGTGTAAAGGAGAAAAGGATAGACCACGGAAACTCTCAACAAGTGTGCAAACATATTAAATTTAGGGTGACACATACTTTGTGGTATAATCAATAGAAATGTGTAAGGTCTGTCCTGTAGTTCAAACCTTGAGGGAACCTGCTGCCCAGTTTGAAGATCCATAGGGCTTCCCTTTGCAATAGAATTTTTCTTTTGTTACCTCCTCTTTTTGGGGAAAATATTTTTTCTATGCCATAGAAGCGTAGTGAGGAAGTTACTCCTGCATGTACACTGGCAAAGTGTTTAGAAGCTCCGGACATATTTGTCTGTATTGGTTTCGTACTGTCCCTCAAATGCTCAGCTATTCTTGTTTTGAGTTTGCGTGAAGTCGATCCTATGTAAAGTAAATTGCATGTAGTACACTCAATCACATATACAACAAACTTTGAATCACAGTTGATAAATGATTTTATGTAAAATTTCTCCAATGTATTACATGATAAAAAATAATCTGTACGTTTAGTGTACACACAAACATTACAGCGGTTCGTGCCGCAGCGGTGGAAACCTGTGGTATTGAGCCAACTGCTCTCTTTTGATTGGTGGCTTGAAAATAAACTGGGTGAAAGGATGGAACCCAAGGTCGATCCTTTTTTCGACACAAAGTTACATCCTTCTTTCAGAATCTTATTAAGTTTATCATCCTGATAAAGAATTGGGAGATTTCTTTTGAGGATGTTGGTAATTTGTTTATAATTTACACTATATTTAGTAGAAAAGGTGACTTTGGATCTATTGTAGTTTTTAGAATCCTTCTTTTTATGAAGGAGGTCAGTTCGGTTTTTGTTGTTCCCTATCTGGAGACCCCTTTTAATCATCCATCCTGGATATTCCCGGGCCGCCAATCTCTGACTCAACATTTTGGCTTGAGATGTAAAATCTATTTGTTCTGTACATGCTCTTTTTAGTCTTGTAAACTCCCCAGTAGGGATTGACTTAATAGTATGTAGTGGGTGGCTACTGGATGCATTGAGTAGTGCGTTACCGGCTGTGGGTTTCCTATACAGTGTAGTTATGACCCTTCCCTCAAAGGGGCAACCTTTTAATGTAATATCCAAAAATGGGATCTCAATTGGATTAGTATCAAAGGTAAAAGTAAGGTTTACATTGTTGTGGTTCAGGTAGGAAACAAAGTCTGGCACGGACGGCACACCTCCCGACCACACCATCAGTATGTCGTCGATGTACCGCCCGTACCAGACAATGCTCCCCCTGAACGGGTTATGATCAGAGTATATAAATTCCTCCTCCCACCACGACATGAAAAGATTTGCTAAGTCTTTGGATTTATTCATATATTAAAGGATTAACTCTAAACTGTGGGACTAAAAAGCAATTTTGTACTCACAACTGCTTCCTCATGGAGGCGGGCAATAATGAAGCCGCCGGAGTGGCACTGGCGGACAATCAAACAGCCCGTTTTACAGAGGAAATCCTCAGCGAACGAAACCGCAAATTGGCAGAAGTGTTCAATATAAATCCTGATTGTGTTACCAAGGATTTGGACATTAAGAACAGGTTTTTTCAATTGGAGAAACTTCTGTTACAAGAATTAAAAACTTGGTGGGACCATAATTCCTTAAGTTCCTATCTCCAAAGGGGTATGATACCAAGAGGATTGCGAATTAGGAAAAGGCCCACCACAATATATAACGAGGAGTTCTTACAAAAATGGGACAAAACATTATCTGATTGTTCACTCTCGTTAATGAAATTAATAATACAGGAGGAAACATCCAAATTGGAAATGCTGAGGAATGAAATTACTGTAATGGAAAACTCAATGGAAGCTCTTGTGGATACAAATGATTACCAACTTCAACAAAATGCTATGCAGAATAGAATCACTCAAACAGAAACATCAATAGTGGAAACCAAGAAGAAAAAATTCTTAAGAGATTCAGAGGATTATTCCTCAGGACATATTTATACCAAAAGATTGACGGTGTCCACCACACCACGTTCCATCTTAAAAAAGAAAAATAAAAGGAGAAATAAACGAAGAGGAGATCCGGCAAGAGTTTCATTCAGCTCTACAGATGCGGATTCAGATATTTCTACATTAGATTCGGACAAATCTTGTGCATCAATAACATCTAGCAGTCTGATTAAGGTGCCAAAAAACGGAAACGCAGAGCAGGAAAAAAGCATAGACGGTACCGCTTCAACCAAGAAGGATTACCCTACACGCAGCAAAAAGAAGGGACTGGACTAACATCAGATACCAGTAGTTTCCTCAATTTGTCTGCCTGTGTATTTTCGTCAGATCAGATTAAGCTGCTAGAAAGAGGTCTTAATTTTGTCCCCAGTAGAAAATTTGATTTATTCCACACAATTTTAGATGTGAACAGATTTGTGCGATCTTTGACAATTAAACGTCATTTTTTTGATTGTAACGAAGGTTTTGAGAATGACATAACGGAGGTTCAAACTAATATCACCAATGATTATAATGGTCTAGAGTTTTCCGATCAATGTGTGTTATTAAATTTGAATAGCATGGTTACTAGAACCGACACAGATAGAAATACACACACAATCCCTCTACATGTCCCAAATTCTGATTTTTACCCTGTCAATTCCAGAGTTCCTGCTATGGATCATTTCCAATCCGCAGTAGAACGAGATCTTCTACAGCTACACCATTCCCAAGAGGTACACCATGACGACAACTTGACCCCCAAACTTAAACGGGCCTTACATTTTTTGAAGTCCAACGACAACATATTGATTAGAATGGCCGATAAAGGGGGCAAGGTTGTCGCCATGGATAAAGACCTATATAGGGCTCTGGCTATAAATATTCTTGATGACACATTCACATACAGGAAACTGAAAAATGACCCTACATCCATTTTCTCTAATCAATTAAAAAGTATTATACAAGAGGGTATTGACCTAGGCATTATTTCAGACAAACATTTAAATTATTTGTGTCCTTCGGACCCAGTCATTCCCATTTTCCATGGGTTACCGAAGATACACAAAGAAGTCTTCCCTCCCCCTCTTAGACCCATTATATCTGGGATAGGATCC
Organism: Engystomops pustulosus; assembly: GCF_040894005.1. Taxonomy (NCBI): domain Eukaryota; kingdom Metazoa; phylum Chordata; class Amphibia; order Anura; family Leptodactylidae; genus Engystomops; species Engystomops pustulosus. Next base: position 79,101,202 of record NC_092421.1, read on the forward strand.
CTTAATGAAAGATTGTGTGAGTGGGTGGACACTCTACTCCAACCGTTGGTTACAACACTTCCAGGTCACCTTAAGGATACCAAGGAGGTCTTGAAATCCTTTGAAAACTTCACCTGGAAAAATGATTTTATATGGGTCACATGTGATGTAAATGCCCTTTATAGTTCCATACCCCATGATCTAGCCGTTACAGCCTTGGCACATTTCCTCTACAAATTCAGTCCTTATACTGTTGAACTATGTGAATTTATCATTGATGCTACTAAATTCCTCCTCTCCCACAACTACTTCATGTTTGATGAAACCTTTTTCCTCCAAATTAGAGGATCACCTATGGGGGCTCGTTTTTCGCCCTCTTTAGCAAATCTTTTCATGTCGTGGTGGGAGGAGGAATTTATATACTCTGATCATAACCCGTTCAGGGGGAGCATTGTCTGGTACGGGCGGTACATCGACGACATACTGATGGTGTGGTCGGGAGGTGTGCCGTCCGTGCCAGACTTTGTTTCCTACCTGAACCACAACAATGTAAACCTTACTTTTACCTTTGATACTAATCCAATTGAGATCCCATTTTTGGATATTACATTAAAAGGTTGCCCCTTTGAGGGAAGGGTCATAACTACACTGTATAGGAAACCCACAGCCGGTAACGCACTACTCAATGCATCCAGTAGCCACCCACTACATACTATTAAGTCAATCCCTACTGGGGAGTTTACAAGACTAAAAAGAGCATGTACAGAACAAATAGATTTTACATCTCAAGCCAAAATGTTGAGTCAGAGATTGGCGGCCCGGGAATATCCAGGATGGATGATTAAAAGGGGTCTCCAGATAGGGAACAACAAAAACCGAACTGACCTCCTTCATAAAAAGAAGGATTCTAAAAACTACAATAGATCCAAAGTCACCTTTTCTACTAAATATAGTGTAAATTATAAACAAATTACCAACATCCTCAAAAGAAATCTCCCAATTCTTTATCAGGATGATAAACTTAATAAGATTCTGAAAGAAGGATGTAACTTTGTGTCGAAAAAAGGATCGACCTTGGGTTCCATCCTTTCACCCAGTTTATTTTCAAGCCACCAATCAAAAGAGAGCAGTTGGCTCAATACCACAGGTTTCCACCGCTGCGGCACGAACCGCTGTAATGTTTGTGTGTACACTAAACGTACAGATTATTTTTTATCATGTAATACATTGGAGAAATTTTACATAAAATCATTTATCAACTGTGATTCAAAGTTTGTTGTATATGTGATTGAGTGTACTACATGCAATTTACTTTACATAGGATCGACTTCACGCAAACTCAAAACAAGAATAGCTGAGCATTTGAGGGACAGTACGAAACCAATACAGACAAATATGTCCGGAGCTTCTAAACACTTTGCCAGTGTACATGCAGGAGTAACTTCCTCACTACGCTTCTATGGCATAGAAAAAATATTTTCCCCAAAAAGAGGAGGTAACAAAAGAAAAATTCTATTGCAAAGGGAAGCCCTATGGATCTTCAAACTGGGCAGCAGGTTCCCTCAAGGTTTGAACTACAGGACAGACCTTACACATTTCTATTGATTATACCACAAAGTATGTGTCACCCTAAATTTAATATGTTTGCACACTTGTTGAGAGTTTCCGTGGTCTATCCTTTTCTCCTTTACACAGAACGTAATCTCTTTTTGCCTTTATACCTCATTCAATTTAGAGTTACCTTATATGTCTTTTGTGTTAGTGATATCTTTTGAAATATGGTTGTTAATAACAAATCCCCTTTAAGGGTTTCAAAGTGGTGTTACCGGTCTTGAATTTTTGATGCAATACTGTACAGTATATCTGTTTAACTTACATTGTTGTATAGATATTTTTTCCGAAGTTGGTATATATCACATGACCGGGCAGCGCCCCTTCCCAAGCTGATCATGTGGTGTAAACACGCCTTCTATGACGCGGCTACCACGTGACCGTAATACGCCCTTCGAGGCGAGTCGGTCCCGTGATACACACACACGCCCTCCTATGACGTGCCGCTTTCTTTCTGACGTGACACACCACATGACCAACCAACGCCCCTAAACCCTATTGGTGGAAGTTTCCTTTAAAAGTTTTACCTGATTCAACATATGTTAGCCATGACGAAGAGCTACAACAGCTCGAAACGCGTAGGCGATATGTCTGTTTCATCTACCATGTTTTAATTCTACTATCAAATAAAGACCCAAGTTTTATTCGGAAGTGCCGCGATCTCTTCGTTTCATTGTCTCAACTGTAGTTTTGATACCCTATCAGGTCTGTTGGTAAGGATAAGGTCCAGCAGTGCCCCCCCTCTTGTTGGCTCCAGGACTAGTTGCGACAGGTAATTGTCTTTTGTTGTTGACAAGAACCTGCTACCTTTGAAGGACCTGCAGGTTTCTGCCCCCAGTCGATATCTGGGTAATTGAAGTCCCCCATGATAAGTACTTCACCATGCTTTGAAGCCGCATCCATTTCACTTATCAGCATTTCCTCTGCTGCCTCCATTATATTTGGAGCCTAACAAACCCCTAGTAATATTTTATTATTCTTTTTCCCTCCCCTTATCTCCACCCATAGGGACTCCACATTTGCGTTACTGATGTCATCTCGCAGGACGGGCTTGAGGCAAGAATTCACATATAAACAAACCCCTCCCCCTTTTTTGTTTATACGATCCTTTCTAAAAAGACTATAACCATCTATAGTAACAGCCCAGTCATAGCTACTGTCCAGTCATGTCTCGCTGATACCCACTATATCAGATTTCCGCTCCAACATCAAGAGTTCCAGTTCCTCCATTTTGTTTGTGAGGCTTCTAGCATTTGTGTACATACACTTTATATGGTTTTCCCTGTCCGTATTCCTTTTGTTCTTATTCCCCAATCTCATTCCAGCCCCCCTTCCTCCCCCATGGACTATGGCTCTTCCCAGCTCTCTATGTACACTGTCTATTTGCCCTGCACAAGTGTAGTTTCCCTCCCCCCAGGTCTCTAGTTTAAACACTCCTCCAACCTTCTAGCCATTTTTTCCCCTAAAACAGCGGCCCCCTCCCCATTGAGGTGCAGCCCATCCCTACTGTAGAGCCTGTAGCCAACAGAAAAGTCAGCCCAGTTCTCCATGAACCCAAACCCCTCCTTCCTACACCAACTTTTGAGCCACTTATTTACCTCCTTGATCTCCCGCTGCCTTTCTGGTGTGGCACGTGGTACAGGCAGTATTTCGGAGAAAATTACCTTTGAGGTCCTTGCCCTGAGCTTATGGCCTAAATCCCTGAAATCATTTTTAAGGACCTTCCACCTACCTGTTACTTTGTCATTAGTGCCAATGTGGACCATGACCGCTGGTTCCTCACCAGCCCCTCCCAGTAATCCGTCAACCCGATCCGCAACATGCCGAACCCGAGCACCCGGCAAACAACACACTGTTCGGTATGCACGGTCTTTGTGACAGATTGCCCTGTGTGTTCCCCTAATAATGGAATCTCCCACTACCAGCACCTGTCTGACCTTGCCTGTGCTCCCATTACCCTTCTTACTGGAGCAGACATTCCCCTGTTTGCTAGAGGCCACGTCTTGCTGCAGCATTGCTACCCCAGAGCTGATATCCCCCTCATCCGCCAGCCTGGCAAACTTATTGGGGTGCACCAGATCAGGGCTAGACTCCCTACAACTCTTCCCTCTACCCCGCCTTCTACATGTTACCCAACTAGCTGCCCCCTCATTCTGCACCTCCATACTTCCCTCCCCACACCCATCTTCCCCAGAGAGTTTGTGCTCCAGGAGCTGGAGACCCCCAGAGCCGACCTATATAGCTGGAGACCCCCAGAGCCATCCTATAAGGCTGGAGACCCCCGAGAGCAGACTCTATAATACTGAAGACCCCCAGAGCAGACCTATAATACTGGAGACCCCCAGAGCTGACCTATAATGCTGGAGACCCCCAGAGAAGACCCATAATACTGGAGACCCCCCCAGAGAAGTCCTATAATACTGGAGGACTCCGAGAGCAGACCTATAATACTGGAGACCCCCAGAGCAGACGTATAATACTGGAGACCCCCCCAGAGCAGACCCTTTAATACTGGAGACCCCCAGAGCAGACCCTATAATACTGGAGACCCCCAGAGACGACCTATAAGGCTGGAGACCCCCAGAGCAGATGTATAATACTGGAGACCTCCAGAGCAGATCTATAATGCTGGAGTCCCCCAGAGCCCACCTATAATACTGGAGACCCCCCCCAGAACAGACCTATAATACTGGAGACCCCCCCAGAGCCCACCTATAATACTGGAGACTCCCCCCCCAGAACAGACCTATAATACTGGAGACCCCCCAGATCAGACCAATAATGCTGGAGACCCCCCCAGAGAAGACCTATAATACTGGAGACCCCCAGAGCCTACCTATAATACTGGAGACCCCCAGAGCCGACCTATAATACTGGAGACCCCCAGAGCGAACCTATAATACTGGAGACCCCCAGAGCCTACCTATAATACTGGAGACCCCCAGAGCAGATGTATGATACTTGAGATCCACAGAGCAGACCTATAATACTGGAGACCCCCAGAGCAGACCTATAATACTGGAGACCCCCAGAGCATATCTATAATACTGGAAACCCCCAGAGCAGACCTTTATTACTGGAGACCCCCAGAGCAGACCTATAACACTACAGACCCCTAGAGCAGACCCTATAACACTGGAGACCCCCAGAGAAGACCTATAATACTGGAGACCCCCAGAGCCTACCTATAATACTGGAGACCCCCAGAGCAGATGTATGATACTTGAGATCCACAGAGCAGATATATAATACTGGAGACCCCCAGAGCAGAGCTATAACACTGGAGACCCCCAGAGCAGACCAATAATACTGGAGACCCCCAGAGCATATCTATAATACTGGAGACCCCCAGAGCAGACCTATAATACTGGAGACCCCCAGAGCATATCTATAATACTGGAGACCCCCAGAGCAAACCTATAATACTGGATACCCCCCAGAGCAGATCTATAAAGCTGGAGACCCCCCAGAGCAGACCTATAATACTGGAGGCCCCCAGAGCAGAGCTATAATACTGGAGACCCCCAGAGCAGACCTGTAATACTGGAGACCCCCAGAGCCAACCTATAATACTGGAGAACCCCAGAGCCGACCTATAATACTGGAGACCCCCCTAGAGAAGACCTATAAAACTGGAGACCCCCAGAGCCGACCTAAAGTGCTGGAGACCCCCAGAGAAGACCTATAATACTGGAGACCCCCGAGCAGACCTATAATACTAGAGACCCACCTAGAGAATACCTATAATACTGGAGACCCCCAGAGAAGACGCATACTACTGGAGACCCCCCTCCCCCCCAAAGAAGACCTATAATACTGGAGACCCCCAGAGTCGACCTATAATACTGATGGACCCCCAGAGCAGAAGTATAATACTGGAGACCCCCCAGAGCAGACATATAATACTGGAGACCCCTGAGCAGATCTATAATACTAGAGACCCACCTAGAGAAGACCTATAATACTAGAGACCCCCAGAGAAGACCTATAATACTAGAGACCTCCTAGAGAAGACCTATAAAACTGTAGACCCCCAGAGCCGACCTATAATACTGGAGACCCCTGAGCAGATCTATAATACTAGAGACCCACCTAGAGAAGACCTATAATACTGGAGACCCCTGAGCAGATCTATAATACTAGAGACCCCCAGAGAAGACCTATAATACTGGAGAACCCCAGAGTCGACCTATAATACTGAAGACCCCCAGAGCAGAAGTATAATACTGGAGACCCGCAAAGCCGACATATAAGGTTGGAGACACCAAGAGCTGACCTAAAAGGCTGGAGACCCCCAGAGCAGACCTATAATACTGGAGGACCCCCAGAGCAAACATATAATACTGGAGACCCCCAGAGCCAACCTATAATACTGGAGACCCCCAGAGCAGACCTATAATACTGGAGACCCCCACAGATAAATCCTATAATACTGGAGACCCCCAGAGCAAACCTATAATACTGGAGACCCCAAGAGCTGACCTATAATACTGGAGACCCTCAGAGCAGACCTGAAACAATGGAGAGCCCCAGAGCAGACCTGGAGGACCCCAAGAGTAGATCTATAATACTGGAGACCCCCAGAGCAGATGTATAGTACTGGAGACCCCCCCAGAGAAGACCTATAATTCTGGAGACCCCCCCAGAGAAGACCTATAATACTGGAGACCGCCAGAGCAGACCTATAATACTGAAGAACCCCCAGAGCCGACCTATAATACTGGAGACCCCCAGAGCCGACCTATAATACTGGAGACCCCCAGAGCAGACCTATAATACTGGAGACCCCCTAGAGAAGACCTATAAAACTGGAGACCCCCAGAGCCGACCTATAATACTGGAGACCCCCGAGCAGATCTATAATACTAGAGACCCACCTAGAGAAGACCTATAATACTAGAGACCCCCAGAGAAGACCTATAATACTGGAGAACCCCAGAGTTGACCTATAATACTGGAGACCCCCAGAGCAGAAGTATAATACTGGAGACCCGCAAAGCCGACATATAAGGTTGGAGACCCCCAGAGCAGACCTATAATACTGGAGACCCCCCCCAGAGAAGACCTATAATACTGGAGACCCCCCAGAGCAGACCAATAATACTGGAGACCCCCAGAGCAGACCTATAATACTGGAGGACCCCCAGAGCAGATGTATAGTACTGGAGACCCCCAGAGCCAACCTATAATTCTGGAGACCCCCCCCCAGAAAAGACCTATAATACTGGAGACCGCCAGAGCAGACCTATAATACTGGAGAACCCCCAGAGCCGACCCATAATACTGGAGACCCCCCAGAGCAGATGTATAATACTGGAGACCCCCAGAGCAGACCTATAATACTGGAGGACCCCCAGAGCAGATGTATAGTACTGGAGACCCCCAGAGCAGACCTATAATACTGGAGACCCCCCAGAGCAGACCTATAATACTGGATACCCTCCAGAGCAGACCTATAATACTGGAGACCCCCAGAGCAGATCTATAATACTGGAGACCCCCAGAGCCGACCTATAATACTGGAGGACCCCCAGAGCAGATGTATAATGCTGGAAACCCCCAGAGCGGACCCTATAATACTGGAGACCCCCAGAGCAGACCTATAATACTGGAGACCCCCCAGAGCAGACCTATAATACTAGAGACCCCCCCCCCAGAGAAGACCTATAATACTGTAGACCCCCAGAGCCGACCTATAATGCTGGAGACCCCCAGAGCAGACCTTTAATAGTGGAGACCCCCAGAGCAGAGGTATAATACTGGAGACCCCCAGAGCCGACCTATAATGCTGGAGACCCCCAGAGCAGACCCTATAACACTGGAGACCCCCAGAGCAGACCAATAATACTGGAGACCCCCAGAGCAGACCTATAATACTGGAGGACCCCCAGAGCAGATGTATAGTACTGGAGACCCCCAGAGCCAACCTATAATTCTGGAGACCCCCCCCCAGAAAAGACCTATAATACTGGAGACCGCCAGAGCAGACCTATAATACTGGAGAACCCCCAGAGCCGACCCATAATACTGGAGACCCCCCAGAGCAGATGTATAATACTGGAGACCCCCAGAGCAGACCTATAATACTGGAGGACCCCCAGAGCAGATGTATAGTACTGGAGACCCCCAGAGCAGACCTATAATACTGGAGACCCCCCAGAGCAGACCTATAATACTGGATACCCTCCAGAGCAGACCTATAATACTGGAGACCCCCAGAGCAGATCTATAATACTGGAGACCCCCAGAGCCGACCTATAATACTGGAGAACCCCCAGAGCAGATGTATAATGCTGGAAACCCCCAGAGCGGACCCTATAATACTGGAGACCCCCAGAGCAGACCTATAATACTGGAGACCCCCCAGAGCAGACCTATAATACTAGAGACCCCCCCCCAGAGAAGACCTATAATACTGTAGACCCCCAGAGCCGACCTATAATGCTGGAGACCCCCAGAGCAGACCTTTAATAGTGGAGACCCCCAGAGCAGAGGTATAATACTGGAGACCCCCAGAGCCGACCTATAATGCTGGAGACCCCCAGAGCAGACCCTATAACACTGGAGACCCCCAGAGCAGACCTTTAATACTGGAGACCCCAGAGAAGACGTATAATACTGGAGACCCCCCCTCAGAGCAGACCTATAATACTGGAGGAACCCCAGAGCAAACATATAATACTGGAGACCCCCAGAGCCAACCTATAATACTGGAGACCCACCCCCCAGAGCTGACCCATAATACTGGAGACCCCCCCAGAGAAGACGTATAATACTGGAGACCCCCCCTCAGAGCAGATCTATAATACTGGGGACCCCCACAGAGAAGACCTATAATGCTGGTGACCCTCAGAGCCGACCTGTAAGGCTGGGGACCCCCAGAGCCAACCTATAATACTGGAGATCCCCAGAACAGATCTATAATACTGGAGACCCCCAGAGCAGATCTATAATACTGGAGACCCCAGAGCCAACCTATAATTCTGAAAAACCCCACCCCCAGAGCCAACCCACAATACTGGAGACATCCCCCCCCCCTCAAAGAAGACCTATAATACTGGAGAACCCCCAGAGCCGACCCATAATACTGGAGACCCCCAGAGCCGACCTATAATACTGGAGACCCCCCAGAGCAGACCTATAATACTGGAGACCCCCAGAGCAGATCTATAATACTGGAGACCCCCAGAGCAGACCTATAATACTGGAGACCCCCACAGAGCAGACCTATAATACTGGAGACCCCCCCAGAGCAGACCTATAATACTGGAGGAACCCCAGAGCAAACCTATAATACTGGAGAACCCCCCCCCCCCCCAGAGCTGACCCATAATACTGGAGACCCCCCCAGAGTAGTCCTATAATACTGGAGACCCCCCCCCCAGTGCCGACCTACACTCACCGGCCACTTTATTAGGTACACCTGTCCAACTGCTCATTAACACTTAATTTCTAATCAGCCAATCACATGGCGGCAACTCAGTGCATTTAGGCATGTAGACATGGTCAAGACAATCTCCTGCAGTTCAAACCGAGCATCAGTATGGGGAAGAAAGGTGATTTGTGGCCTTTGAACGTGGCATGGTTGTTGGTGCCAGAAGGGCTGGTCTGAGTATTTCAGAAACTGCTGATCTACTGGGATTTTCACACACAACCATCTCTAGGGTTTACAGAGAATGGTCCGAAAAAGAAAAAACATCCAGTGAGCGGCAGTTCTGTGGGCGGAAATGCCTTGTTGATGCCAGAGGTCAGAGGAGAATGGGCTGACTGGTTCGAGCAGATAGAAAGGCAACAGTGACTCAAATCGCCACCCGTTACAACCAAGGTAGGCAGAAGAGCATCTCTGAACGCACAGTACGTCCAACTTTGAGGCAGATGGGCTACAGCAGCAGAAGACCACACCGGGTGCCACTCCTTTCAGCTAAGAACAGAAAACTGAGGCTACAATGTGCACAAGCTCATCGAAATTGGACAGTAGAAGATTGGAAAAACGTTGCCTGGTCTGATGAGTCTCGATTTCTGCTGCGGCATTCGGATGGTAGGGTCAGAATTTGGCGTCAACAACATGAAAGCATGGATCCATCCTGCCTTGTATCAGCGGCTCAGGCTGGTGGTGGTGGTGTCATGGTGTCTTTGGGCCCCTTGGTACAACGCCACAGCCTACCTGAGTATTGTTGCTGACCATGTCCATCCCTTTATGAGCACAATGTACCCTGTAACATCTGATGGCTACTTTCAGCAGGATAATGCGCCATGTCATAAAGCCTGAATCATCTCAGACTGGTTTCTTGAACATGACAATGAGGTCACTGGACACAAATGGCCTCCACAGTCACCAGATCTCAATCCAATAGAGCATCTTTGGGATGTGGTGGAACGGGAGATTCGCATCATGGATGTGCAGCCGACAAATCTGCGGCAACTGTGTGATGCCATCATGTCACTATGGAGCAAAATCTCTGAGGAGCTTCCAGCACCTTGTTGTATCTATGCCACGAAGAATTGAGGCAGTTCTGAAGGCAAAAGGGGGTCCAACCCGTTACTAGCATGGTGTACCTAATAAAGTGGCCGGTGAGTGTATAATACTAGAGACCCCCCAGAGCCAACCTATAATGCTGGAGACCCCCAAAGCCGACCTATAATACTGGAGACCCCCAGAGCAGAGGTATAATACTGGAGACCCCCCCCAGAGCCGACCCATAATACTGGAGACCCCCCCAGAGAAGACCTATAATACTGGAGACCCCCAGAGCCGACCTATATAGCTGGAGACCCCCAGAGCCGTCCTTTAAGGCTAGAGACCCCCAGAGCAGACTCTATAATCCTTACGACCCCCAGAGCTGACCTATAAGGCAGGATACCCCCAGAGCCGACCTATAATACTGGAGACCCCAAGAGCAGATGTATGATACTGGAGATCCACAGAGCCGAACTATAATGCTGGAGACCCCCAAAGCAGACCTATAATACTGGAGACCCCCAGAGCAGAGGTATAATACTGGAGACCCCCCCCCAGAGCCGACCCACAATACTGGAGACCCCCCCAGAGAAGACCTATAATACTGGAGACCCCCAAAGCCGACCTATATAGCTGGAGACCCCCAGAGCCGTCCTATAAGGCTAGAGACCCCCAGAGCAGACTCTATAATACTTAAGACCCCCAGAGCTGACCTATAAGGCAGGAGACCCCCAGAGCCGACCTATAATACTGGAGACCCCAAGAGCAGATGTATGATACTGGAGATCCACAGAGCCGAACTATAAGGCTGGAGACCCTCAGAGCTGACCTATAAGGCTGGAGACCCCCAGAGCCGACCTATAATATTGGAGACCCCCAGAGCAGACGTATAATACTGGAAACCCCCCAGAGCAGACATATAATACTGGAGACCCCCTAGAGAAGACCTATAAAACTGGAGACCCCCAGAGCCGACCTATAATACTGGAGACCCCCGAGCAGATCTATAATACTAGAGACCAACCTAGAGAAGACCTATAATACTAGAGACCCCCAGAAAAGACCTATAATACTGGAGACCCCCAGAGAAGACGTATACTACTGTAGACCCCCCCACCTCCCCCCCAAAGAAGACCTATACTACTGGAGACCCCCAGAGTCGACCTATAATACTGGAGACCCCCAGAGTCGACCTATAATACTGGAGACCCCCAGAGCAGAAGTATAATACTGGAGACCCGCAAAGCCGACATATAAGGTTGGAGACCCCCAGAGCTGACCTAAAAGGCTTGAGACCCTCAGAGCAGACCTATAATACTGGAGGACCCCCAGAGCAAACATATAATAATGGAGACCACCAGAGCCAACCTATAATACTGGAGACCCCCCCAGATAAATCCTATAATACTGGAGACCCCCAGAGCCGACCTATAATACAGGAGACCCCCAGAGCAAACCTATAATACTGGAGACCCCAAGAGCAGACCTATAATACTGGAACCCCCAGAGCCGACCTATAATACTGGAGACCCTCAGAGCAGACCTGAAACAATGGAGAACCCCAGAGCAGACCTGGAGGACCCCCAGAGCAGATGTATAGTACTGGAGACCCCCAGAGCAGATCTATAATACTGGAGACCCCCAGAGCATATCTATAATACTGGAGACCCCAGAGCCAACCTATAATTCTGGAGACTCTCCACCCCCCCCCCCAGAGCCAACCCATAATACTGGAGACCCCCCCAGAGAAGACCTATAATACTGGAGACCGCCAGAGCAGACCTATAATACTGGAGAACCCCCAGAGCCGACCCATAATACTGGAGACCCCCCCAGAGAAGACCTATAATACTGGAGACCCCCCAGAGCAGACCTATAATACTAGAGACCCCCAGAGCAGACCTATAAAACTGGAGGACCCCCAGAGAAGATGTATAGTACTGGAGACCCCCAGAGCAGACCTATAATACTGGAGGACCCCCAGAGAAGATGTATAATACTGGAGACCCTCCAGAGCAGACCTATAATACTGGAGACCCCCGGAGCAGATCTATAATACTGGAGACCCCCAGAGGAGACCTATAATACTGGAGGGCCCCCAGAGCAGATGTATAATGCTGGAGACCCCCCAGAGCATATCTATAATACTGGAGACCCCCCATAGCAGATCCATAATACTGGAGACCCCCCAGAGTAGACCTATAATTCTGGAGACCCCCCAGAGCAGATCTATAATACTGGATACCCCCCAGAGCAGATGTATAATGCTGGAGACCCCCAGAGGAGATTTATAATACTGGAGACCCCCAGAGCAGACCTATAATACTGGAGACCCCCCCAGAGCAGACCTATAATACTGGAGGAACCCCAGAGCAAACCTATAATACTGGAGAACCCCCCCCCCCAGAGCTGACCCATAATACTGGAGACCCCCCCAGAGTAGTCCTATAATACTGGAGACCCCCCCCCCCCCAGTGCCCACCTACACTCACCGGCCACTTTATTAGGTACACCTGTCCAACTGCTCATTAACACTTAATTTCTAATCAGCCAATCACATGGCGGCAACTCAGTGCATTTAGGCATGTAGACATGGTCAAGACAATCTCCTGCAGTTCAAACCGAGCATCAGTATGGGGAAGAAAGGTGATTTGTGGCCTTTGAACGTGGCATGGTTGTTGGTGCCAGAAGGGCTGGTCTGAGTATTTCAGAAACTGCTGATCTACTGGGATTTTCACACACAACCATCTCTAGGGTTTACAGAGAATGGTCCGAAAAAGAAAAAACATCCAGTGAGCGGCAGTTCTGTGGGCGGAAATGCCTTGTTGATGCCAGAGGTCAGAGGAGAATGGGCTGACTGGTTCGAGCAGATAGAAAGGCAACAGTGACTCAAATCGCCACCCGTTACAACCAAGGTAGGCAGAAGAGCATCTCTGAACGCACAGTACGTCCAACTTTGAGGCAGATGGGCTACAGCAGCAGAAGACCACACCGGGTGCCACTCCTTTCAGCTAAGAACAGAAAACTGAGGCTACAATTTGCACAAGCTCATCGAAATTGGACAGTTGAAGATTGGAAAAACGTTGCCTGGTCTGATGAGTCTCGATTTCTGCTGCGGCATTCGGATGGTAGGGTCAGAATTTGGCGTCAACAACATGAAAGCATGGATCCATCCTGCCTTGTATCAGCGGCTCAGGCTGGTGGTGGTGGTGTCATGGTGTCTTTGGGCCCCTTGGTACAACGCCACAGCCTACCTGAGTATTGTTGCTGACCATGTCCATCCCTTTATGACCACAATGTATCCTGTAACATCTGATGGCTACTTTCAGCAGGATAATGCGCCATGTCATAAAGCCTGAATCATCTCAGACTGGTTTCTTGAACATGACAATGAGGTCACTGGACACAAATGGCCTCCACAGTCACCAGATCTCAATCCAATAGAGCATCTTTGGGATGTGGTGGAACGGGAGATTCGCATCATGGATGTGCAGCCGACAAATCTGCGGCAACTGTGTGATGCCATCATGTCACTATGGAGCAAAATCTCTGAGGAGCTTCCAGCACCTTGTTGTATCTATGCCACGAAGAATTGAGGCAGTTCTGAAGGCAAAAGGGGGTCCAACCCGTTACTAGCATGGTGTACCTAATAAAGTGGCCGGTGAGTGTATAATACTAGAGACCCCCCAGAGCCAACCTATAATGCTGGAGACCCCCAAAGCCGACCTATAATACTGGAGACCCCCAGAGCAGAGGTATAATACTGGAGACCCCCCCCAGAGCCGACCCATAATACTGGAGACCCCCCCAGAGAAGACCTATAATACTGGAGACCCCCAGAGCCGACCTATATAGCTGGAGACCCCCAGAGCCGTCCTTTAAGGCTAGAGACCCCCAGAGCAGACTCTATAATACTTAAGACCCCCAGAGCTGACCTATAAGGCAGGAGACCCCCAGAGCCGACCTATAATACTGGAGACCCCAAGAGCAGATGTATGATACTGGAGATCCACAGAGCCGAACTATAATGTTGGAGACCCCCAAAGCAGACCTATAATACTGGAGACCCCCAGAGCAGAGGTATAATACTGGAGACCCCCCCCAGAGCCGACCCATAATACTGGAGACCCCCCCAGAGAAGACCTATAATACTGGAGACCCCCAAAGCCGACCTATATAGCTGGAGACCCCCAGAGCCGTCCTATAAGGCTAGAGACCCCCAGAGCAGACTCTATAATACTTAAGACCCCCAGAGCTGACCTATAAGGCAGGAGACCCCCAGAGCCGACCTATAATACTGGAGACCCCAAGAGCAGATGTATGATACTGGAGATCCACAGAGCCGAACTATAAGGCTGGAGACCCTCAGAGCTGACCTATAAGGCTGGAGACCCCCAGAGCCGACCTATAATATTGGAGACCCCCAGAGCAGACGTATAATACTGGAAACCCCCCAGAGCAGACATATAATACTGGAGACCCCCTAGAGAAGACCTATAAAACTGGAGACCCCCAGAGCCGACCTATAATACTGGAGACCCCCGAGCAGATCTATAATACTAGAGACCAACCTAGAGAAGACCTATAATACTAGAGACCCCCAGAAAAGACCTATAATACTGGAGACCCCCAGAGAAGACGTATACTACTGTAGACCCCCCCCCTCCCCCCCAAAGAAGACCTATACTACTGGAGACCCCCAGAGTCGACCTATAATACTGGAGACCCCCAGAGTCGACCTATAATACTGGAGACCCCCAGAGCAGAAGTATAATACTGGAGACCCGCAAAGCCGACATATAAGGTTGGAGACCCCCAGAGCTGACCTAAAAGGCTTGAGACCCTCAGAGCAGACCTATAATACTGGAGGACCCCCAGAGCAAACATATAATAATGGAGACCACCAGAGCCAACCTATAATACTGGAGACCCCCCCAGATAAATCCTATAATACTGGAGACCCCCAGAGCCGACCTATAATACAGGAGACCCCCAGAGCAAACCTATAATACTGGAGACCCCAAGAGCAGACCTATAATACTGGAACCCCCAGAGCCGACCTATAATACTGGAGACCCTCAGAGCAGACCTGAAACAATGGAGAACCCCAGAGCAGACCTGGAGGACCCCCAGAGCAGATGTATAGTACTGGAGACCCCCAGAGCAGATCTATAATACTGGAGACCCCCAGAGCATATCTATAATACTGGAGACCCCAGAGCCAACCTATAATTCTGGAGACTCTCCACCCCCCCCCCCCCCAGAGCCAACCCATAATACTGGAGACCCCCCCAGAGAAGACCTATAATACTGGAGACCGCCAGAGCAGACCTATAATACTGGAGAACCCCCAGAGCCGACCCATAATACTGGAGACCCCCCCAGAGAAGACCTATAATACTGGAGACCCCCCAGAGCAGACCTATAATACTAGAGACCCCCAGAGCAGACCTATAAAACTGGAGGACCCCCAGAGAAGATGTATAGTACTGGAGACCCCCAGAGCAGACCTATAATACTGGAGGACCCCCAGAGAAGATGTATAATACTGGAGACCCTCCAGAGCAGACCTATAATACTGGAGACCCCCGGAGCAGATCTATAATACTGGAGACCCCCAGAGGAGACCTATAATACTGGAGGGCCCCCAGAGCAGATGTATAATGCTGGAGACCCCCCAGAGCATATCTATAATACTGGAGACCCCCCATAGCAGATCCATAATACTGGAGACCCCCCAGAGTAGACCTATAATTCTGGAGACCCCCCAGAGCAGATCTATAATACTGGATACCCCCCAGAGCAGATGTATAATGCTGGAGACCCCCAGAGGAGATTTATAATACTGGAGACCCCCAGAGCAGACCTATAATACTGGAGACCCCCCAGAGCAGAGCTATAATACTGGAGGACCCCCAGAGCAGACCTATAATACTGTAGACCCCCAGAGCCGACCTATAATGCTGGAGACCCCCAGAGCAGACCTATAATACAGGAGACCCCAAGAGCAGACCTATAATACTGGAGACCCCCAGAGCAGACCTAAAACACTGGAGACCCCCAGAGCAGACCCTATAACACTGGAGACCCCAGAGCAGACCTTTAATACTGGAGACCCCCCCTCAGAGCAGATCTATAATACTGGGGACCCCCCCAGAGAAGACCTATAATGCTGGTGGCCCTCAGAGCCGACCTGTAAGGCTGGGGACCCCCAGAGCCAACCTATAATACTGGAGATCCCCAGAACAGATCTATAATACTGGAGACCCCCCCTCAGAGCAGATCTATAATATTGGGGACCCCCCCAGAGAAGACCTATAATGCTGGTGGCCCTCAGAGCCGACCTGTAAGGCTGGGGACCCCCAGAGCCAACCTATAATACTGGAGACCCCCAGAGCAGACCTATAATACTGGAGATCCCCAGAGCAGATCTATAATTCTGAAAAACCCCACCCCCAGAGCCAACCCACAATACTGGACACATCCCCCCCCCCCTCAAAGAAGACCTATAATACTGGAGACCCCAGTGAAGACCTATAATACTGGAGACCCCCAGAGCCGACCTATAATACTAGAGACCCCCAGAGCAGACTTATATTACTGGAGACCCCAGAGCAGACCTATAATACTGGAGACCCCCCAGAGCAGACTCTATAATACTGGAGACCCCCCAGAGCAGATCTATGATACTGGAGACCCCTAGAGCCAACCTATAATACTGGAGACCCACAGAGCAGACCTAAAATAATGGAGACCCCCAGAGCAGAATTATAATACTGGAGACCCCCAGAGCAGACCTATAATACTGGAGACTCCAGAGCAGACCTATAATACTGGAGACCCCCAGAGCAGACCTATAATACTGGAAACCCCCAGAGCAGACTCTATAATACTAGAGGACCCCCCAAAGCAGAGCAGACCTGTAATACTGGAGACCCCCCAGAGCGGACCCTATAATACTGGAGACTCCCAGAGCAGACCTATAATACTGGAGACCCCCAGAGCAGACCAGAGCGGACCCTATAATACTGGAGACTCCCAGAGCAGACCCTATAATACTGGAGACCCCCAGAGAAAACCTATAATACTGGAGACCCCCAGAGCCGACCTATAATACTGGAGACCCCCAGAGTAGACTTATATTACTGGAGACCCCAGAGCAGATCTATAATACTGGAGACCCACAGAGCAGACTTATAATACTGGAGACCCCAGAGCGGACCCTATAATACTGGAGACCCCAAGAGCAGACCTATAATACTGGAGACCCACAGAGCAGACCTATAATACTGGAGACCCACAGAGAAGACCTATAATACTGGAGACCCCCAGAGCAGACCTATAATGCTGGAGACCCCCAGAGCCAACCTATAATACTGGAGAACCCCAGAGCAGACTTATAATACTGGAGACCCCAGAGCAGACCTATAATACTGGAGACCCCCCAGAGCATACTCTATAATACTGGAGAACCCCAAAGCAGACCTATAATACTGGAGACCCCCCAGAGCCAACCTATAATACTGGAGACCCCCAGAACAGACTTATAATACTGGAGACCCCAGAGCAGACCTCTAATACTGGAGACCCCCCAGAGCAGACTCTATAATACTGGAGATTCCCCAGAGCAGACTCTATAACACTGGAGACCCCCCAGAGCAGACCTATAATACTGCAGATCCCCCAGAGCAGACCTATAATACTGGAGACCCCACAGAGCAGATCTATGATACTGGAGACCCACAGAGCAGACCTATAATATTGGAGACCCCAGAGCAGACCTATAATACTGGAGACCCCCAGAGCAGACCTATAACACTGGAGACCCCCAGAGCAGACCTATAATACTGGAGGACCCCCAGAGCAGACCGATAATACAAGAGGACCCCCCCAGAGCAGACCTGTAATACTGGAGACCCCCCAGAGCAGACTCTATAATACTGAAGACCCTCCAGAGCAGATCTATAATGCTGGAGACCCCCAGAGCCGACCTATAATACTGGAGACCCCCAGAGCAGACTTATAATACTGGAGACCCCAGAGCAGACCTATAATACTGGAGACCCCCCAGAGCATACTCTATAATACTGGAGAACCCCAAAGCAGACCTATAATACTGGAAACCCCCCAGAGCCAACCTATAATACTGGAGACCCCCAGAACAGACTTATAATACTGGAGACCCCAGAGCAGACCTCTAATACTGGAGACCCCCCAGAGCAGACTCTATAATACTGGAGACCCCCCAGAGCAGACTCTATAACACTGGAGACCCCCCAGAGCAGACCTATAATACTGCAGATCCCCCAGAGCAGACCTATAATGCTGGAGACCCCCAGAGCCAACCTATAATACTGGAGAACCCCAGAGCAGACTTATAATACTTGAGACCCCAGAGCAGACCTATAATACTGGAGACCCCCCAGAGCATACTCTATAATACTGGAGAACCCCAAAGCAGACCTATAATACTGGAGACCCCCCAGAGCCAACCTATAATACTGGAGACCCCCAGAACAGACTTATAATACTGGAGACCCCAGAGCAGACCTCTAATACTGGAGACCCCCCAGAGCAGACTCTATAATACTGGAGATTCCCCAGAGCAGACTCTATAACACTGGAGACCCCCCAGAGCAGACCTATAATACTGCAGATCCCCCAGAGCAGACCTATAATACTGGAGACCCCCCAGAGCAGATCTATGATACTGGAGACCCACAGAGCAGACCTATAATATTGGAGACCCCAGAGCAGACCTATAATACTGGAGACCCCCAAAGCAGACCTATAACACTGGAGACCCCCAGAGCAGACCTATAATACTGGAGGACCCCCAGAGCAGACCGATAATACAAGAGGACCCCCCCAGAGCAGACCTGTAATACTGGAGACCCCCCAGAGCAGACTCTATAATACTGAAGACCCTCCAGAGCAGATCTATAATGCTGGAGACCCCCAGAGCCGACCTATAATACTGGAGACCCCCAGAGCAGACTTATAATACTGGAGACCCCAGAGCAGACCTATAATACTGGAGACCCCCCAGAGCATACTCTATAATACTGGAGAACCCCAAAGCAGACCTATAATACTGGAAACCCCCCAGATCCAACCTATAATACTGGAGACCCCCAGAACAGACTTATAATACTGGAGACCCCAGAGCAGACCTCTAATACTGGAGACCCCCCAGAGCAGATTCTATAATACTGGAGACCCCCCAGAGCAGACTCTATAACACTGGAGACCCCCCAGAGCAGACTCTATAACACTGGAGACCCCCCAGAGCAGACCTATAATACTGGAGACCCCCCAGAGCAGATCTATGATACTGGAGACCCACAGAGCAGACCTATAATATTGGAGACCCCAGAGCAGACCTATAATACTGGAGACCCCCAGAGCAGACCTATAACACTGGAGACCCCCAGCGCAGACCTATAATACTGGAGGACCCCCAGAGCAGACCGATAATACAAGAGGACCCCCCCAGAGCAGACCTGTAATACTGGAGACCCCCCAGAGCAGACTCTATAATACTGAAGACCCTCCAGAGCAGATCTATAATGCTGGAGACCCCCAGAGCCGACCTATAATACTGGAGACCCCCAGATTAAACTTATATTACTAGAGACCCCAGAGCAGACCTATAATACTGGAGACCCCCCAGAGCAGACTCTATAATACTGGAGACCCACAGAGCAGACTTATAATACTGCAGACCCCAGAGTAGACTTATAATACTGGAGACCCCAGAGCAGACCTATAATACTGGAGACGCCCCAGAGCAGACCTATAATACTATTATTTCTCCATTATAGTGAATGTCTTCAACATTGGGGCACATTTACTAAGGACCCGAATCCCATTTTTCCTCCGGGTTTTCCGAATTTTACCGTTTTGCGCCAAATTCCCCCGGGATTTTCGGCGCTGGCTTGCATGTGACGAAAAACGGGGGCCGTGGCCTTTGGAAAAAAACCAACGGATTCGGGAAAAATTGCGCTGTTTAAAAAAAAAAAGTGTCGCTTGACACGCGCTTACATGCACCAGGAAAAGGATGGTGAACGCAGGCGGACCTCGGCGCAGCAGCAACACCTGGTGGACATCGGGCGCACGACCTTAGTGAATCCCGGCAGACCCAAATCCTCGTCGGAGAACGCACCACTGGATCGCAATAGGACCGGGTAAGTAAATGAGCCCCAATATGTGCTAAGAGGAGAAACATAACTGACAACAACTAATTACACATCAGCTTGTATGTTAATGATCCATTTGAATATGAGTTTTGCTGATTCTTATAAAACCCCTTTAATAAATTCTGCCTCTTTTTGACTCTCTGTAGTAAAGCGCCCGGCAGCAGCGCGGTGACGTTATTGTGCTGTGACGTCCACGTGCAGAGTGCGAGTCTCTCCTTATTAGTAATCAATGTAGAAATCAAGGGCAAAGGTCGCACTTCCCATTTTTTGTGAATATAAATGTTTTCTAGAAGAAATGATTATGAATCTGTTATTTTTGTAGCGGCCGCAGTGATGACCGAGACCCGTCAGCAGTAACTCAGAGCGCCCATTGTTCCCATTCCAGAAATGTTGGAGAAATATGTAAAGGTCGCGCCAAACTATTCGCTGTTTACTAAGCGGCAAAGTCAGAGCAATAATTGATTTTTTTTTTGGTCATGGGGCAAATTCCAGACATTACAAATCTCCCAGCGAACGGTAAAGTCTCTCCAGACAATCAGCAGCAATACATTACAATAGGAGACGCCGCGCTTCTCCCTGGTGTGCGCTTCTCCCTGACTCTCTCTCTACTTGGACCTTTCTTGCTGACCTACGAATATAATGGGGATCATTTACTAAGGGCCCGATTCGCGTTTTCCCGACGTGTTACCCGAATATTTCCGATTTGCGCCGATTTTCCGATTTGCCCCGGGATTTTGGCGCACGAGATCGGATTTTGGCGCATCGGCGCCGGCATGCACGCGACGGAAATCGGGGGGGCTTGGGCGAACAAAAATCTAACGGATTCGGAAAAAACGGGGGAGAGGGAAGCTGCAACAGCCTGTGTCTCCTCTCCTCCACACTCATCCAGCTCCCTCCCCACTTCCTGTCATGTGCATTGAGCAGGAGAAGTATGATGTGGAGTGAAGGAGGAATGTATGAGGAGACACAGACCTCTGCAGCTGCCTCTCCACAAGTACTCCCTGCATGCTGCTGGTGGTGAGCCAGGTAATTGAAATAAAGTTTTATAAAGTACTGAATTCTAAATATTGACAAAGGCATTTATAAAATCAGCTATTGGAGCCTGTCACCAGCTAATAATTACATTCCCTGAGAATCTCCCAACTACACTCACCGGCCACTTTATTAGGTACACATGCTAGGAACGGGTTGGACCCCCTTTTGCCTTCAGAACTGCCTCAATTCTTCGTGGCATAGATACAACAAGGTGCTGGAAGCTCCTCAGAGATTTTGGTCCATAGTGACATGATGGCATCACACAGTTGCCGCAGATTTGTCGGCTGCACATCCATGATGCGAATCTCCCGTTCCACCACATCCCAAAGATGCTCTATTGGATTGAGATCTGGTGACTGTGGAGGCCATTTGTGTCCAGTGACCTCATTGTCATGTTCAAGAAACCAGTCTGAGATGATTCCAGCTTTATGACATGACGCATTATCCTGCTGAAAGTAGCCATCAGATGTTACAGGGTACATTGTGCTCATAAAGGGATGGACATGGTCAGCAACAATACTCAGGTAGGCTGTGGCGTTGTACCAAGGGGCCCAAAGAGTGCCAAGAAAATATTCCCCACACCATGACCCCACCAGCACCAGCCTGACCCGCTGATACAAGGCAGGATGGATCCATGCTTTCATGTTGTTGACGCCAAATTCTGACCCTACCATCCGAATGTCGCAGCAGAAATCGAGACTCAGGCAACGTTTTTCCAATCTTCTACTGTCCAATTTCGATGAGCTTGTGCAAATTGTAGCCTCAGTTTCCTGTTCTTAGCTGAAAGGAGTGGCACCCGGTGTGGTCTTCTGCTGCTGTAGCCCATCTGCCTCAAAGTTCGACGTACTGTGCGTTCAGAGATGCTCTTCTGCCTACCTTGGTTGTAACGATTTGAGTCACTGTTGCCTTTCCATCAGCTCGAACCAGTCTGCCCATTCTCCTCTGACCTCTGGCATCAACAAGACATTTCCACCCACAGAACTGCCGCTCACTGGATGTTTTTTCTTTTTCGGACCATTCTCTGTAAACCCTAGAGATGGTTGTGCGTCATAAGATTAGCGTCAGAGCAAATCCTGCCTGTCTTGGAGGTCATCACCTGCTGACCACATACACCGGTTCTAGGAATATGGGGCACATTATTAGAAGTATTAGATCTCCTGCACTCTCTTTGTAATATCTTTACTTGCCCTCCCGGGACACTTTGTATTGGGGCTTGTAAGGAGCTACCATCTAACGTTCTCTATATTAGAGGAGGAAGCTGAAAGCTTCTAGATAGTCAAACTCAGAACCTCCTGCGAGGATCTCAGGACAATGATAATTAACATGGACCTAAAGCTATGCCTAAGTCTTACAAGATGTGGGGAGAGCGGCCGGAGTGATGCAACTAACCTGTACTAGGGTGGGCACCTGATATATGTCTGGGGGGATGTGTAAGGTCCATCTCGATGACTTGTGCCTGAGCTGGAACCAGAGGTTATTGTCATGTTTGTTGTGGGGAACAAATAAGTTTGTAAAAAGTTTTCAATAAAAATTTTATTGATTCGAAAAAAAATATAATTCCTGATGACAGGTCTGCTTTGAAGATAGGAATTTCATCTTTTCCAGAAACCCTCCACCACCCAAGACTGTAATTTTGTAAAATGATATTAAACGTCTAGCAAAAACGAGCCTCAACTTTATGTACTGATCTGTCACCTAATACGTCCAACACTCAGAACCACAGACTGGATGCTATAAATGCGGTCGCTTGTGTGACGTGGCTCTGGTAGGGTGTAAATGGTTAACAATAACCGTGTGTGTGAGACGAGAAGGCGTGGACCTCCATGAGAGTCGTCCATGAGAGCCGTTTTTTCTTCTCTTCCACGATTGTGCCCGGTGGCTTTGGTCCGATACCAGCACCAGAGCAATCCGGGTGCATCCACAGACCGGGGACCGAGTGATGAGCTGATTTCCCTTCACCCATAGGGGTTCTTCTCTTTTGCATTACCATATACAATGTGGCACATGTATTAGCGTACCTGTGCCAAAAAAATGCCAGGATTTTAATTTTTTTTGGGTGCTGAATTGTTGCGGATCACTTATAATGAGTTTGCGCCATAACACCTTCAGGTGTTATGTAGTCTCCTGCCCGGGTGTGACATGTGGAGGGGGTGTTATGTAATCTCCTGCCCGGGTGTGACATGTGGAGGGGGTGTTATGTAGTCTCCTGCCCTGGTGTGACATGTGGAGGGGGTGTTATGTAGTCTCCTGCCCGAGTGTGACATGTGGAGGGGGTGTTATGTAGTCTCCTGCTCTGGTGTGACAAGGCGAGGGGTGTTATGTAGTCTCCTGCCCGGGTGTGACATGTGGAGGGAGGGATGTTATGTAGTCTCCTGCCCGGGTGTGACATGTGGAGGGGTGTTATGTAGTCTCCTGCCCGGGTGTGACATGTGGAGGGGTGTTATGTAGTCTCCTGCCCAGGTGTGACATGTGGAGGGGTGTTATGTAGTCTCCTGCCCGGGTGTGACATGTGGTGGGGGTGTTATGTAGTCTCCTGCCCGGGTGTGACATGTGGAGGGGGTGTTATGTAGTCTCCTGCTCTGGTGTGACATGGCGAGGGGTGTTATGTAGTCTCCTGCCCGGGTGTGACATGTGAAGGGAGGGATGTTATGTAGTCTCCTGCCCGGGTGTGACATGTGGAGGGGGTGTTATGTAGTCTCCGGCCCGGGTGTGACATGTGGAGGGGGTGTTATGTAGTCTCCGGCCCGGGTGTGACATGTGGAGGGGGTGTTATGTAGTCTCCTGCCCGGGTGTGACATGTGGAGGGAGGGATGTTATGTAGTCTCCTGCCCGGGTGTGACATGTGGAGGGGTGTTATGTAGTCTCCTGCCCGGGTGTGACATGTGAAGGGAGGGATGTTATGTAGTCTCCTGCCCGGGTGTGACATGTGGAGGGGGTGTTATGTAGTCTCCTGCCCGGGTGTGACATGTGGAGGGGTGTTATGTAGTCTCCTGCCCGTGTGTGACATGTGGAGGGGTGTTATGTAGTCTCCTGCCCGGGTGTGACATGTGGAGGGGTGTTATGTAGTCTCCGGCCCGGGTGTGACATGTGGAGGGGTGTTATGTAGTCTCCTGCCCGGGTGTGACATGTGGAGGGGTGTTATGTAGTCTCCTGCCCGGGTGTGACATGTGGTGGGGATGTTATGTAGTCTCCTGCCCGGGTGTGACATGTGGAGGGGTGTTATGTAGACTCCTGACCGGGTGTGACATGTGGAGGGGGTGTTATGTGGACTCCTGCCCGGGTGTGACATGTGGAGGGGTGTTATGTAGTCTCCTGCCCATGTGTGACATGTGGAGGGGTGTTATGTAGTCTCCTGACCGGGTGTGACATGTGGAGGGGGTGTTATGTAGTCTCCTGCCCGGGTGTGACATGTGGTGGGGATGTTATGTAGTCTCCTGCCCGGGTGTGACATGTGGAGGGGTGTTATGTAGACTCCTGACCGGGTGTGACATGTGGAGGGGGTGTTATGTGGACTCCTGCCCGGGTGTGACATGTGGAGGGGTGTTATGTAGTCTCCTGCCCATGTGTGACATGTGGAGGGGTGTTATGTAGTCTCCTGCCCGGGTGTGACATGTGGAGGGGTGTTATGTAGTCTCCTGCCCAGGTGTGACATGTGGAGGGGTGTTATGTAGTCTCCTGCCCGGGTGTGACATGTGGTGGGGATGTTATGTAGTCTCCTGCCCGGGTGTGACATGTGGAGGGGTGTTATGTAGACTCCTGACCGGGTGTGACATGTGGAGGGGGTGTTATGTGGACTCCTGCCCGGGTGTGACATGTGGAGGGGTGTTATGTAGTCTCCGGCCCGGGTGTGACATGTGGAGGGATGTTATGTAGTCTCCGGCCCGGGTGTGACATGTGGAGGGGGTGTTATGTAATCTCCTGCCCGGGTGTGACATGTGGAGGGGGTGTTATGTAGTCTCCTGCCCGGGTGTGACATGTGGAGGGGTGTTATATAGTCTCCTGCCCGGGTGTGACATGTGGAGGGGGTTTTATGTAGACTCCTGCCCGGGTGTGACATGTGGTGGGGGTGTTATGTTGTCTCCTGCCCGGGTGTGACATGTGGTGGGGGTGTTATGTAGTCTCCTGCCCGGGTGTGACATGTGGAGGGGTGTTATGTAGTCTCCTGCCCGGGTGTGACATGTGGTGGGGGTGTTATGTAGTCTCCTGCCCGGGTGTGACATGTGGAGGGGTGTTATGTAGACTCCTGCCCGGGTGTGACATGTGGAGGGGGTGTTATGTGGACTCCTGCCCGGGTGTGACAAGTGGAGAGGTGTTATGTAGTCTCCGGCCCGGGTGTGACATGTGGAGGGGGTGTTATGTGGACTCCTGCCCGGGTGTGACATGTGGAGGGGTGTTATGTAGTCTCCTGCCCGGGTGTGACATGTGGAGGGGGTTTTATGTAGACTCCTGCCCGGGTGTGACATGTGGTGGGGGTGTTATGTAGTCTCCTGCCCGGGTGTGACATGTGGAGGGGGTGTTATGTAGTCTCCTGCCCGGGTGTGACATGTGGAGGGGTGTTATGTAGTCTCCTGCCCGTGTGTGACATGTGGAGGGGGTGTTATGCAGTCTCCTGCCCGGGTGTGACATGTGGAGGGGTGTTATGTAGTCTCCTGCCCGGGTGTGACATGTGGAGGGGGTGTTATGCAGTCTCCTGCCCGGGTGTGACATGTGGAGGGGTGTTATGTAGTCTCCTGCCCTGGTGTGACATGTGGAGGGGTGTTATGTAGTCTCCTGCCCTGGTGTGACATGTGGAGGGGTGTTATGTAGTCTCCTGCCTGGGTGTGACATGTGGAGGGGTGTTATGCAGTCTCCTGTCGGGGTGTGACATGTGGAGGGGTGTTATGCAGTCTCCTGCCCGGGTGTGACATGTGGAGGGGTGTTATGTAGACTCCTGCCCGGGTGTGACATGTGGAGGGGGTGTTATGTGGACTCCTGCCCGGGTGTGACATGTGGAGAGGTGTTATGTAGTCTCCGGCCCGGGTGTGACATGTGGAGGGATGTTATGTAGTCTCCTGCCCGGGTGTGACATGTGGAGGGGTGTTATGTAGTCTCCTGCCCGGGTGTGATATGTGGAGCGGTGCTATGTAGTCTCCTGCCCAGGTGTGACATGTGGAGGGGTGTTATGTAGTCTCCTGCTCGGGTGTGACATGTGGAGGGGTGTTATGTAGTCTCCTGTCCGGGTGTGACATGTGGAGGGGTGTTATGCAGTCTCCTGCCCGGGTGTGACATGTGGAGGGGTGTTATGTAGACTCCTGCCCGGGTGTGACATGTGGAGGGGGTGTTATGTGGACTTCTGCCCGGGTGTGACATGTGGAGGGGTGTTATGCAGTCTCCTGCCCGGGTGTGACATGTGGAGGGGTGTTATGTAGTCTCCTGTCGGGGTGTGACATGTGGAGGGGTGTTATGTAGACTCCTGCCCGGGTGTGACATGTGGAGGGGGTGTTATGTGGACTCCTGCCCGGGTGTAACATGTGGAGGGGTGTTATGTAGTCTCCGGCCCGGGTGTGACATGTGGAGGGGTGTTATGTAGTCTCCTGCCCGGGTGTGACATGTGGAGGGGTGTTATGAAGTCTCCTGCCCGTGTGTGACATGTGGAGGGGTGTTATGTAGTCTCCGGCCCGGGTGTGACATGTGGAGGGGGTGTTATGTAGTCTCCTGTCCGGGTGTGACATGTGGAGGGGTGTTATGTAGTCTCCGGCCCGTGTGTGACATGTGGAGGGGTGTTATGTAGTCTCCTGCCCATGTGTGACATGTGGAGGGGTGTTATGTAGTCTCCTGCCCATGTGTGACATGTGGAGGGGTGTTATGTAGTCTCCTGCCCATGTGTGACATGTGGAGGGGTGTTATGTAGTCTCCTGCCCGTGTGTGACATGTGGAGGGGTGTTATGTAGTCTCCTGCCCGTGTGTGACATGTAGAGGGGTGTTATGTAGTCTCCTGCCCGGGTGTGACATGTAGAGGGGTGTTATGTAGTCTCCTGCCCGTGTGTGACATGTGGTGGGGGTGTTATGTAGTCTCCTGCCCGGGTGTGACATGTGGTGGGGGTGTAATGTAGTCTCCTGCCCGGGTGTGACATGTGGAGGGGTGTTATGTAGACTCCTGCCCGGGTGTGACATGTGGAGGGGGTGTTATGTGGACTCCTGCCCGGGTGTGACATGTGGAGGGATGTTATGTAGTCTCCTGCCCGGGTGTGACATGTGGAGCGGTGCTATGTAGTCTCCTGCCCAGGTGTGACATGTGGAGGGGTGTTATGTAGACTCCTGCCCGGGTGTGACATGTGGAGGGGGTGTTATGTAGACTCCCGCCCGGGTGTGACATGTGGAGGGGTGTTATGTAGTCTCCTGCCCAGGTGTGACATGTGGAGGGGTGTTATGTAGTCTCCTGCCCGGGTGTGACATGTGGAGGGGCGTTATGTAGTCTCCTGTCCGGGTGTGACATGTGGAGGGGTGTTATGCAGTCTCCTGCCCGGGTGTGACATGTGGAGGGGTGTTATGTAGTCTCCTGTCGGGGTGTGACATGTGGAGGGGTGTTATGCAGTCTCCTGCCCGGGTGTGACATGTGGAGGGGTGTTATGTAGACTCCTGCCCGGGTGTGACATGTGGAGGGGGTGTTATGTGGACTCCTGCCCGGGTGTAACATGTGGAGGGGTGTTATGTAGTCTCCGGCCCGGGTGTGACATGTGGAGGGATGTTATGTAGTCTCCTGTCCGGGTGTGACATGTGGAGGGGTGTTATGTAGTCTCCGGCCCGTGTGTGACATGTGGAGGGGTGTTATGTAGTCTCCTGCCCGTGTGTGACATGTGGAGGGGTGTTATGTAGTCTCCTGCCCGGGTGTGACATGTGGAGGGGTGTTATGAAGTCTCCTGCCCGTGTGTGACATGTGGAGGGGTGTTATGTAGTCTCCGTCCCGGGTGTGACATGTGGAGGGGGTGTTATGTAGTCTCCTGTCCGGGTGTGACATGTGGAGGGGTGTTATGTAGTCTCCTGCCCGTGTGTGACATGTAGAGGGGTGTTATGTAGTCTCCTGCCCGGGTGTGACATGTAGAGGGGTGTTATGTAGTCTCCTGCCCGTGTGTGACATGTGGTGGGGGTGTTATGTAGTCTCCTGCCCGGGTGTGACATGTGGTGGGGGTGTAATGTAGTCTCCTGCCCGGGTGTGACATGTGGAGGGGTGTTATGTAGACTCCTGCCCGGGTGTGACATGTGGAGGGGGTGTTATGTGGACTCCTGCCCGGGTGTGACATGTGGAGGGATGTTATGTAGTCTCCTGCCCGGGTGTGACATGTGGAGGGGTGTTATGTAGTATCCTGCCCGGGTGTGATATGTGGAGCGGTGCTATGTAGTCTCCTGCCCAGGTGTGACATGTGGAGGGGTGTTATGTAGACTCCTGCCCGGGTGTGACATGTGGAGGGGGTGTTATGTAGACTCCCGCCCGGGTGTGACATGTGGAGGGGTGTTATGTAGTCTCCTGCCCAGGTGTGACATGTGGAGGGGTGTTATGTAGTCTCCTGCCCGGGTGTGACATGTGGAGGGGCGTTATGTAGTCTCCTGTCCGGGTGTGACATGTGGAGGGGTGTTATGCAGTCTCCTGCCCGGGTGTGACATGTGGAGGGGTGTTATGTAGTCTCCTGCCCGGGTGTGATATGTGGAGGGGTGTTATGTAGTCTCCTGTCGGGTGTGACATGTGGAGGGGTGTTATGCAGTCTCCTGCTCGGGTGTGACATGTGGAGGGGTGTTATGTAGTCTCCTGCGCGGGTGTAACATGTGGAGGGGTGTTATGTAGTCTCCTGTCCGGGTGTGACATGTGGAGGGGTGTTATGTAGTCTCCTGCCCGGGTGTGACATGTGGAGGGGTGTTATGTAGTCTCCTGTCCGGGTGTGACATGTGGAGGGGTGTTATGAAGTCTCCAGCCTGGGTGGAGCGGGTTGTTGCGGAGTCTCCTGCCCGTGTGGAGCGGGTGTTATGTAGTCTCTTGCCCGGGTGTGACATGTGGAGGGGTGTTATGAAGTCTCCAGCCTGGGTGGAGCGGGTGTTGTGGAGTCTCCTGCCCGTGTGGAGCGGGTGTTATGTAGTCTCTTGCCCGGGTGTGACATGTGGAGGGGTGTTATGTAGACTCCCGCCCGGGTGTGACATGTGGAGGGGTGTTATGTAGGCTCCCGCCCGGGTGGAGCGGGTGTTGTGGAGTCTCCCGCCTGGGTGGAGCGGGTGTTGTGGAGTCTCCCGCCTGGGTGGAGCGGGTGTTATTAAGTCTCCAGCCTGGGTGGAGCGCGTGTTGCGGAGTCTCCTGCCCGTGTGGAGCGGGTGTTATGTAGTCTCTTGCCCGGGTGTGACATGTGGAGGGGTGTTATGTAGACTCCCGTCCGGGTGTGACATGTGGAGGGGTGTTATGTAGTCTCCAATCCGGGTGTGACATGTGGAGGGGTGTTATGCAGTCTCCTGCCCGGGTGTGACATGTGGAGGGGTGTTATGTAGTCTCCTGCCCGGGTGTGACATGTGGAGGGGTGTTATGCAGTCTGATGCCCGGGTGTGACATGTGGAGGGGTGTTATGTAGTCTCCTGCCCGAGTGTGACATGTGGAGGGGTGTTATGTAGTCTCCTGCCCGGGTGTGACATGTAGTCTCCTGCCCGGGTGTGACATGTGGAGGGATGTTACGTAGTCTCCTGCCCGGGTGTGACATGTGGAGGGGGTGTTATGTAGTCTCCTACCCGGGTGTGACATGTGGAGGGGGTGTTATGTAGTCTCCTGCCCGGGTGTGACATGTGGAGGGGGTGTAATGTAGTCTCCTGCCCGGGTGTGATATGTGGAGGGGTGTTATGTAGTCTCCTGCAAGGGTGTGACATGTGGAGGGGGTGTTATGTAGTCTCCTGCCCGGGTGTGATATGTGGAGGGGTGTTATGTAGTCTCCTGCCCGGGTGTGACATTTGGAGGGGTGTTATGTAGTCCCCTGCCCGGGTGTGACATGTGGAGGGGTGTTATGTAGTCTCCTGCCCGGGTGTGACATGTGGAGCGGGTGTTGTGGAGTCTCCGGCCCGGGTGTGACATGTGTAGCGGGTGTTATGAAGTCTCCAGCCCGGGTGGAGCGGGTGTTGTGGAGTCTCCCGCCTGGGTGGAGCGGGTGTTGTGGAGTCTCCTGCCCAGGTGTGGCATATGTAGCGGGTGTTATGAAGTCTCCAGCCTGGGTGGAGCGGGTGTTGTGGAGTCTCCTGCCCGTGTGGAGCGGGTGTTATGTAGTCTCTTGCCCGGGTGTGACATGTGGAGGGGTGTTATGTAGACTCCTGCCCTGGTGTGACATGTGGAGGGGGTGTTATGTAGTCTCCTGCCCGAGTGTGACATGTGGAGGGGGTGTTATGTAGTCTCCTGCTCTGGTGTGACATGTGGAGGGGGTGTTATGTAGTCTCCTGCTCTGGTGTGACATGTGGAGGGGGTGTTATGTAGTCTCCTGCCCGGGTGTGACATGTGGGGGGGTGTTATGTAGTCTCCTGCCCGGGTGTGACATGTGGAGGGGGTGTTATGTAGTCTCTTGCCCGGGTGTGACATGTGTAGCGGGTGTCATGGAGTCTCCCGCCCGGGTGGAGCGGGTGTTGTGTTGTCTCCCGCTCGGGTTGAGCGGGTGTTGTGGAGTCTACCGCCTGGGTGGAGCGGGTGTTGTGGAGTCTCTTGCCCGGGTGTGACATGTGTAGCGGATGTTATGAAGTCTCCCGTCTGGGTGGAGCGGGTTTTGCAGAGTCTCCTGCCCGTGTGGAGCGGGTGTTGTGGAGTCTCCTGCCCGTGTGGAGCAGGTGTTATGTAGTCTGCTGCTCGGGTGGAGCGGTTGTTAGGGTGTTGCGTAGTCTCCTGCCCTGGTGGAGCGGGTGTTATGGTGTTAAGGAGTCTACCCCCTGGGTGGAATGGGTGTTAGGGTGTTGTGAAGTCTCCTGCCCAGGTGGAGCGGGTGTTGTGGAGTCTACCGGCTGGGTGGAGCGGGTGTTGCGGAGTCTCCCGTCTGGGTGTGATATATAGAGCGGGTGTTATGGAGTGTCTTTCCCGGGTGGAGCGGGTGTTGTGGAGTCTCCCGTCTGGGTGTGATATATAGAGCGGGTGTAATGGTGCTCTGCAGTCTCCTGCCCGGGTGTTAGGTTGTTGAGGGTGTTGTGGAGTGTCTCTCCCGGGTGTAGCGGGTGTTGTGGAGTGTGTCTCCCGGGTGTTAGGTTGTTGAGGGTGTTGTGGAGTGTGTCTCCCGGGTGTGACATGTGTAGTGGGTGTTGTGTACTCTCCCTCTCCCGGGTGTTGTGTACTCTCTCTCTCCCGGGTATTGCGGAGTCTCTCGTCTGGGTGTGATATATAGAGCGGGTGTTATGGTGCTCTGCAGTCTCCTGCCCGGGTGTTAGGTTGTTGAGGGTGTTGTGGAGTGTCTCTCCCGGGTGTAGCGGAGTGTGTCTCCCGGGTGTTAGGTTGTTGAGGGTGTTGTGGAGTGTGTCTCCCGGGTGTGACATGTGTAGCGGGTGTTGTGTACTCTCCCTCTCCCGGGTATTGCGGAGTCTCTCGTCTGGGTGTGATATATAGAGCGGGTGTTATGGTGCTCTGCAGTCTCCTGCCTGGGTGTCAGGTTGTTGAGTGTCTCTCCCGGGTGTGACATGTGTAGCGGGTGTTGTGTACTCTCCCTCTCCCGGGTGTTGCGGAGTCTCCCGCCTGGGTGTGATATATGGAGCGGGTGTTGCGGTGCTCTCCAGTCTTCCGCCCGGGTGTTATGTCTTTGTGCAGTCTCCCGCCCGGGTATAGCGGGTGTTATGGTGCTCTGCAGTCTCCCGCCCGGGTGTAACATGTGTAGCGGGTGTTGTGGAGTGTGTCTCCCGCCCGGGTGTGACATGTGTTGTGGTGCTCTGCAGTCTCCCGCCCTTCACTCCCGGCCGCGGCCATTGCAGCTTCTTGTTATTGTTATTATTTTGCTCCATTGCCGCTGTCATGACGTCACCTCTCAGTCGCTTAAGACGCGGCTTCCTATTGGCCGCCCGCTCCGAGCGGCTCAGCCAATCTGGTGGCGCGTCGGCCTCGGGTCCCGGGTGACGTCACGCAGTTCCCCGTCTGCTTTATTTTGCTTCTTCGGTGTCCGGAGCCGCCATTACAGGAAGGAGAGAACCGGAGCGCGGGGCGGAGAGCTGGAGAGCGCCGGACACAGCTGCGGGGACCGGACCAGCGGAAACCAGGGGGAGTCCGGTCCCGGGGGAGATGAGCGGGGACGGGAAGCCGGTGACGGGATAGAGGCAGGTGAGCCCGGTCACGTCATCCCTCACCACCGGGGCCTGTGTCCCGCCTCACACCGGGGAGGGCCCCTCAGCATTAGTCCTTGACTTGTCCTGTCAGTCCTGACTCTCGGGTCACAGAGCGGCCCCGGCTCAGGACACAGCAGCGCTGGTTGGCTGGACTCTTACATGGCTCCTCCCACTTGTCACTTATAGTTTGATGACAGCCCCCCCTCCATCCCCCAGCTTCTGTCCAATCAGTGATGAGGATGGGGGCCCCTCTGCTCCACCTGATCTAAGTATTTTTGTCAAAGATAAACTTCAGGAAAATCTCAAACTTGAGAACTCCCCCCCCCCCCCCACCCTATACTCGGGGGACCCCCAGCGCTGCATCATAGTGGTCAGAGCATTTTACTGCAGCGCAGCCCCTTCCCTTCCATTAGTCACTCTGTGAATTCTTAAATTCTTGTATATTTTAAGTGCCTCCTCCTGGCTGGATTATGTGCCCCTTTAATAGGGACCCTGCCTTAAAGGAGATTTCCAATCCTATGAATATTATGTTACCGCTGGAGCGCTATAAGGGAAGCCGGATCAAGGTTTAGGAATAGTCAGCGGTAGGTGGGTGAGGGGTCAGTAGTTTGGAGATTATGGGGTACTACATCCCTTTAAGTACACTTCACCTTCTTATAGCTGACCCTTGTGACCTGGGGCTCAGCAGGAGATCTGTCACCTCTGGGGTAACACACCTGATGTGATCATCCAGTGCTGTGACCTGTCACCCGGCCATTTCTGGGGGATGGTACACTGCTGTGACCTGCCGCTGTCATTCAGCCATGTTTGGGGGATGGGTGGATTGTCAACAACCTGTTTTCTGCAGTTTCCTCCCGGTCTGACCATTGTCTAAGTGAATGAGAGAATTGGCCGCACATTGTGTGATGGTGATGGGCTGTAACCCACGGGGTTCATCCAGCCGTGGAGCTTCTGACCCTGCGTGTGCTGAATCTTACCCATCGGCCACTGTTGCGGTAGTGAGATTTGTACGTTGACGCTTTCTGCAGATATTTACGTGATGCTGTGATCTCGTTCTGGAGCTTGGATTGTTGTGTGGGGAAGTGCCAGCTCATCACTTTGTTGGTCTGATCTTTAGTAGATGTTATCACCAGTGTTTACACATGACTTTTAGGGGGCGACTCTTCACCATTCTGGAGGACCCCTTCAAATCAGCTCCATTTCATACCTCTAAGCTTCTGGAAAGAGCTTCCCCTTGAACAGACAAGTGTCCTGTGGGCGTGTCTTACGCACGCTCCCAGCATGCTTCTTTCCCTTCTATATGAGCGTTCTTGCTGGGAGTTGTAGTTCCATGACACTAGAGCAGCTATCAGTGAGGATGGTAGGAAAAATATCTAAATTTGTTTAAAGGAAATCAAAATCCATCCCGATTTGCTCTAAACAGGACGTTACTCATAGATCCAGACATCGGGAGCTTCTTATTGTTAGCCATGGCCTCCTTCCCCCTTGGTGCTGTAGCTTCATGAGCAGTGTAACAGCCTGTGAACTACACATGGAGGGGCTCTGGTAACCCACTCATCGCCCCTCAGGCTCATCCAATGCATTTCTAACGGCTTTGATATAATTGGCCTGGAAGAAGCCAGAACCCATGACCTAGGATACTGTGACCTATGTCTTGTACTATAGATTATACTACTTCTGTGTTTGCATCTACTCTTAGGCTGGAGATGTGGAGTTGTGTTGCTTGTTCTTTTGCTGCAGTTTTAAAAAGGAGAAAAAGAATTGTGAGGTCTGAAACAATCAATTTGTGTTTCTTCCTGCAAAATTTGTTACAAAGACTCTGTTGTATCATAGAAAAAAGCTTTTACCCCTCAAAAGGAGGGGAGAAAAAGGACCAACTACGAGGATGCATATAAAACACAAAGTCTTTATTTATAGTACTTTACATAAAAGTTACAATAAAAACATGAAGTGGTGGTGTACAGAAAAATGCGGAGCGATCCAATCTGGACAGGATGGGGTGATATGAGTTAGGAAAAGGAACAGCCTGGATGTGAAATAAGCCCAATAGATATGGAATGACTATTGGTCAATAGTATTTGTAGAAAAAACCAAGTGGTAATTAACATAAAGGTAGTATTTCATCTTACCAGGCGATGTGAGTGTTAGAGGTTCACCTGTCCAGGGAGGATCGCGTCCCCGACGTACGTTTCGGCTCACGCCTTCATCTGTATCATAGTGAAGCTTCCTAGAAAGCTGGATGTGCGTCCATTGTGCAGCCGCTCCTTCTCCCTGGAGAGCCCCGGATAGTCGCCTAGGACACGGCGGATATATATGTGATCACACTGAGGTGTACACTGCTACAAGTGCTGTAATAACTATAATCAGATCCACACCTCACAAACACTTTATACAAGCAATTGCTTGTTATGACTGTGGTCACTATCTGTACATGTAGTAATGTGTATTACACTCCACAGGCTTGTAAATAGCGCTATTTGTAGTCCTGGGATGATAAAGGGTCAAAAAGTCAGAACATCCTACATCTGTGCAAAGGTTTCTGTGGAGGTCAGATTATAGAGGTAGGTTATAGGGTTCCTATACTTTAGGCAATGAGAGCACCATATGGCGGTATACCTTCACCTTGGAGACATTTGGGTTGTGTTGCACTTGAGGCCTGAGGCTTATAGCACATATTCTCGTTAGTTGAGGTTATTACCCGTACTGTAGTGTATGATATTTGAGGATCAGCGTAGTTGCTGTTTACATGTCTATTCTTAGCAGCAGAGGTCAGTCGCGTTAGGGTTAAAGAGCGCTGGTATTTTGAGTCCCCCTTGTAGGAGTGCGGCTTTGCCTTGTAACGTAGTAACTGGATTCCTGCTGGTCCCTTCACACGTCTATTGCTGTCTGTGGAATGTATTCTGCCTCCGCTTCCATATTACAAGTGATCCCATTCCTCCCTTGGACGTCCTTCAGTTCACGGGGAATTGTTCCTCTGCACATTCTTGTGTTATGAGAGGAAGTGTCTCCGATACTAAAGGTTCTCCAAATGTTCTCCTTCTAGGTTTTTTGTTCTCTATGAGGAAATGATCTGGGGTCCCCTCGTGTGTGGGATTAGGGGCTGCTATAACCCAGAAGTGTTTGTAAGTGGAAGATAACCGGGGAAATGTCCAAGTCTTGGCTTACAGAAGGTGATACACAAACGTACTGGGGCTCATTTACTAAGGGCTTTGTGCTGCACTTTTGTCAGACTCTGCACCTTCTTCTAGAGTAAAACGTCTTGCACAGGTATAAGAAGTGTCTGCGCTGGGATTGTGGCTCACGTGACACTTTTGTGGCGCAGCTGCGCTGGATTCCATGCGACATGAATTAGGGGGGCGTGCCATCGGATGGTCCGCCTGATTCGGACCGAGCGCCGTAATTAACTTGCAAATTGTGTTGCACGCCCCATGTTATACATACAGCACAAAAAAAGTTGGTGAACTCTGTCAGACCTGAGCGGGGAAGCGACAGATTCATGATTTCTGGCGCACGATCTTAGTGAATTGCTGCATTATAGACAGAAATCGCAATTTTAAAAATTTGGAAAATTCACTAAGTAAATGTGCCTCTTTGTGTTTTGCACTGGCGTATCTATAGGATCCTATAGAAGTCTCCTCCTCCCCTCTGTACTGTCTGCACATATAGTGCAATGTGATATCCTGGGAATACCATTAGGATAACAATCGCTTTGCACTTCCCCTTATACATGGGAAAAGCCTGAGAAAATGTATAAATATCGTCCTATAGTAAAGTACCTGCTGTATACGTGCTTGTACTTTTACTAGGTTCCATCCACCCACCTCTCCTTTGTGTTGGGGGAGTCTATCCTGATGGTTATCCACCATGTTTGTCCCCAGGGTATCGCATTGTCCTAAATTCTGGTCCATTGCACACAATGGGGGACATTTACTATGGTGTTATCGCCAATTTTGTGCTGCTCACCGCATGTTCTGCTCTCTGACCACTTTTTCCGCCTGCTCTGACTTTTCTCCAAAAAGGGCCGTGGCTTTGGTGGAGTGGTAACTCAGACACAATTAATATGTCGCAGCCATTTTTGGGGCGCTGTAAACAGGCGGAAAGTAGGCCAAAATAAATGTGGTCTAGCTGGGAAACAAAACTGCGCTATTGCACTCACATTGGGATGTTTGCTGCCTCGGGACAGACTTTGGTCCCAAGGGGCCAGAAATGTATGTGCACAGCTCCACAATATTAAATCTGTGTCTTCTTTCCGAGAGCAGGTCAGTAACAAAGCCAATGCAGACACTTTATGTAAATGTCCCCCAATAAATCTGTTGTGATTGACTTGGTCCATATCAATCTAGATTATCCAACTCAAGCTTAACCACATTTGATCAGCTTTACTGGGCTTGGACCAGTTGATCTAGCCAACACATGGGCCAAACTTGGGGAACCAAACTCTACCGCATGCGATGGCCCTGACTTGTGCAGTGACGGGACTTTCCATGGAGGGGAGGGGGGGCATGATTATATTTTACTTAGTTCCTTTGCTATATTCGCTGAGGTTGTGCTTGGTAGTGGACGTTCTCCAGATGTTGTTGCTTAGATTTTTCCGTGGAAAGTATATTCCGAGGCTCTTTATGTATAACATGGGAGTGTATTGTCCTGTCACCAGGTGCTGCTGCTCTATTTATCTCTAGGAAGAGGATACCCCATAGACTGTCAGCCCAATCTCATTGCACCAGTGTTTGGAGACTTGTGGGATTATTTCTGTTGGACCTGATTTCTGCATTTGCTTTAGATCTTCCTCCCCTATCTGTTGGATGGAGGAACACGTGGATCTAGATGTGGTGTGTAGTTTGCACAGCCGTGGCCTCCATCTCTTTAGTGTTTGTTGCTTCTTATATAAAGGGAGATGCATGTTATACGGATGTCGCTTGCTGTGTGGGGAGACGTTTTGCCCATGTTACGTGACTTGTTGTGACAGGTGACTGTTGTCTTGTGATGAGGCGCTGCTTTAGGCACAGTCTCCTCTGCGGCTGCTTTGTTCTTCTATTATTTTTCAGTAGTGTATGTGCGCGTTGTGCAGTAGTGTATGTGCGCGTTGTGCAGTAGTGTATGTGCGCGTTGTGCATATGCCCTTTACAGCAGTGTCCGTATACTTTACATTGATCTATCAGAGGGAAGAGATTGCAGACGTTACATATCCTTCTGCCAGCTGTAATTGGTTCTGTTTTATGTCTGTATCTGACGAGGAGGCACTACATGATGACTGACGCGGTAATCTTCTGCTGTAGCGTCATGGAGGAAGCCTTTATCCTGCTTATACTCCAGCGCAGAACAACAAGCTCTGATTGATTCTCTAAGACGCTCAATGAGAAATGACACTTTGAATGACTTTGAGGAGTGCAGATCAGGATCGTATCCCCTGTGAATGTGACCACCGGAGATGTCTGACGCCACCCCAGGGATTCTAAGAAATGAACTGGATCTTGGGATGACTGGTCGCTGTCGTCTTGTGTTTCACCGCTCCGGAGCCGTGTTCTTACCCGTGCCAGAGGAGCCCGTTACTCGCCTTCAATTATTAAGCATCTGCCACTTTATCCCCTGTTCTGTATTACATCCAGGTCTGAGATAAACATGGCGGTATTAATAACCGGCCTCTATGAGGGCACAGCATGTCTGGTGGTAGGTAATGGGGCAAATGTGACGGGTGTCTGTGATATGTGACGTGGTAACAATTGCCCGACTAGGACATTGAGCTAGTAGTAGCTCCTCGGTGTTTGGGATGTTTAGCTCTGTCTCATCAAAGGGGAACCCGTCATGTTACCTGTGCATTCTGTATTTCATTTATCTGATTCCCTGCTCAATCTGAGTTTAGGAGTTCAGTGGGGGCCCCTTCATGATGAATGCGACTCTGAAGGCCAGAAGGAGATGGGATTAACTACCCTTGCAAAGCTCCATAACATGCTCCCTGCAGATAGGACACTATATGCAATCTGCTCAGCTCCTCCTGCTCTATAACATGCTGCCTGCAGATAGGACACTATGTACAATCTGCTCAGCTCCTCCTGCTCTATAACATGCTGCCTGCAGATAGGACACTATGTACACTCTGCTCAGCTCCTCCTGCTCTATAACATGCTGCCTGCAGATAGGACACTATGTACAATCTGCTCAGCTCCTTCTGCTCTATAACATGCTGCCTGCAGATAGGACACTATGTACAAACTGCTCAGCTCCTCCTGCTCTATAACATGCTGCCTGCAGATAGGACACTATGTACACTCTGCTCAGCTCCTCCTGCTCTATAACATGCTGCCTGATGATTAGTAACCAGAAATGACAGGTTCCTTATCCATTTTACTGGTCTTTGCTAATTATAAAGCCAGTGTGCGCACTAGGGGTGTGTGTATAAGGGTGTGGACATACTGCTCCATCTGACATCTCTGTCCCTCTATCACGGTGTATAGGTTATTGCTGTGTTGGCTTTGTCGTTTAGCTCTGTCGCTCTGCTGGATGTTCGGGTTAACATGTTCTATCAGTCCCTATATTTGGCTGCATTATTGTGTGACGTTCCCGGGCGGTTTTATTAATGATCGCAGCCCTTTGGCAGGAACCTTATAGGGAAGTAAGGAAATAGTTGTAATGGGATTTACGCTACAAAGTTTTCTTTCTTTTGATAAACTTTGAATCCGACTCAGCGGGACGGGATTGTGCTGGTGCCGCAGCTCCGCTGCGTGGATGGGATTGTGCTGGTGCCGCAGCTCCGCTGCGTGGATGGGATTGTGCTGGTGCCGCAGCTCCGCTGCGTGGATGGGATTGTGCTGGTGCCGCAGCTCCGCTGCGTGGATGGGATTGTGCTGGTGCCGCAGCTCCGCTGCGTGGATAGGCGGTATTGCAGCTTCGCTGTGGCGCTGTTTGTGGCACAAAACAGCAAGGGTTTTCCAAATTGTTGCAATACCTTTAAACCTCAAATTTTCCCACAGCGGGTCATAGGTGGGATTTTGGCTTTTCTTGTCGATAGAAGAGCAGCGGAGACTTTCCTATTCTGGGGGCGCAGATATTTACATATACTATGTAGCCCAATACAACTCCTGGTAATCAGTGCTGTACAGATCAGGGGGGACATATACAAAATAAGATGTAGTGGTACTAACACGGTCTTGTGGGGGCCCTGCACACAGGAGCTTACAATTGGGACCCTTAGGATGCCATGTATGATGTCTGTATGTGACCCTCGGAGCTGAGGCTTGGACGCTGTGCACACAGGAGCTTACACTTGGGACCCTTAGGATGCCATGTATGATGTCTGTAGGTGAC
This sequence comes from Engystomops pustulosus, assembly GCF_040894005.1. Classification (NCBI taxonomy): domain Eukaryota; kingdom Metazoa; phylum Chordata; class Amphibia; order Anura; family Leptodactylidae; genus Engystomops; species Engystomops pustulosus. Next base: position 79,141,072 of record NC_092421.1, read on the forward strand.
CCTCGGAGCTGAGGCTTGGACGCTGTGCACACAGGAGCTTACACTTGGGACCCTTAGGATGCCATGTATGATGTCTGTAGGTGACCCTCGGAGCTGAGGCTTGGACGCTGTGTACACAGGAGCTTACACTTGGGACCCTTAGGATGCCATGTATGACGTCTGTATGTGACCCTCGGAGCTGAGGCTTGGACGCTGTACACACAGGAGCTTACACTTGGGACCCTTAGGATGCCATGTATGATGTCTGTCTGTGACCCTCGGAGCTGAGGCTTGGACGCTGTGTACACAGGAGCTTACACTTGGGACCCTTAGGATGCCATGTATGATGTCTGTCTGTGACCCTCGGAGCTGAGGCTTGGACGCTGTGTACACAGGAGCTTACACTTGGGACCCTTAGGATGCCATGTATGATGCCTGTAGGTGACCCTCGGAGCTGAGGCTTGGACGCTGTGCACACAGGAGCTTACACTTGGGACCCTTAGGATGCCATGTATGATGTCTGTATGTCACCCTCGGAGCTGAGGCTTGGACGCTGTGTACACAGGAGCTTACACTTGGGACCCTTAGGATGCCATGTATGATGTCTGTATGTGACCCTCGGAGCTGAGGCTTGGACGCTGTGTACACAGGAGCTTACACTTGGGACCCTTAGGATGCCATGTATGATGCCTGTATGTGACCCTCGGAGCTGAGGCTTGGACGCTGTGTACACAGGAGCTTACACTTGGGACCCTTAGGATGCCATGTATGACGTCTGTATGTGACCCTCGGAGCTGAGGCTTGGACGCTGTACACACAGGAGCTTACACTTGGGACCCTTAGGATGCCATGTATGATGTCTGTCTGTGACCCTCGGAGCTGAGGCTTGGACGCTGTGTACACAGGAGCTTACACTTGGGACCCTTAGGATGCCATGTATGATGTCTGTCTGTGACCCTCGGAGCTGAGGCTTGGACGCTGTGTACACAGGAGCTTACACTTGGGACCCTTAGGATGCCATGTATGATGCCTGTAGGTGACCCTCGGAGCTGAGGCTTGGACGCTGTGCACACAGGAGCTTACACTTGGGACCCTTAGGATGCCATGTATGATGTCTGTATGTCACCCTCGGAGCTGAGGCTTGGACGCTGTGTACACAGGAGCTTACACTTGGGACCCTTAGGATGCCATGTATGATGTCTGTATGTGACCCTCGGAGCTGAGGCTTGGACGCTGTGTACACAGGAGCTTACACTTGGGACCCTTAGGATGCCATGTATGATGCCTGTATGTGACCCTCGGAGCTGAGGCTTGGACGCTGTGTACACAGGAGCTTACACTTGGGACCCTTAGGATGCCATGTATGATGCCTGTATGTGACCCTCGGAGCTGAGGCTTGGACGCTGTGTACACAGGAGCTTACACTTGGGACCCTTAGGATGCCATGTATGATGCCTGTATGTGACCCTCGGAGCTGAGGCTTGGACGCTGTGTACACAGGAGCTTACACTTGGGACCCTTAGGATGCCATGTATGATGTCTGTATGTGACCCTCGGAGCTGAGGCTTGGACGCTGTGTACACAGGAGCTTACACTTGGGACCCTTAGGATGCCATGTATGATGTCTGTATGTGACCCTCGGAGCTGAGGCTTGGACGCTGTGCACACAGGAGCTTACACTTGGGACCCTTAGGATGCCATGTATGATGCCTGTATGTGACCCTCGGAGCTGAGGCTTGGACGCTGTGTACACAGGAGCTTACACTTGGGACCCTTAGGATGCCATGTATGATGCCTGTATGTGACCCTCGGAGCTGAGGCTTGGACGCTGTGTACACAGGAGCTTACACTTGGGACCCTTAGGATGCCATGTATGATGTCTGTCTGTATGTGACCCTCGGAGCTGAGGCTTGGACGCTGTACACACAGGAGCTTACACTTGGGACCCTTAGGATGCCATGTATGATGTCTGTAGGTGACCCTCGGAGCTGAGGCTTGGACGCTGTACACACAGGAGCTTACACTTGGGACCCTTAGGATGCCATGAATGATGTCTGTATGTGACCCTCGGAGCTGAGGCTTGGACGCTGTGCACACAGGAGCTTACACTTGGGACCCTTAGGATGCCATGTATGATGTCTGTCTGTGACCCTCGGAGCTGAGGCTTGGACGCTGTGCACACAGGAGCTTACACTTGGGACCCTTAGGATGCCATGTATGATGTCTGTATGTGACCCTCGGAGCTGAGGCTTGGACGCTGTGTACACAGGAGCTTACACTTGGGACCCTTAGGATGCCATGTATGATGTCTGTATGTGACCCTCGGAGCTGAGGCTTGGACGCTGTGTACACAGGAGCTTACACTTGGGACCCTTAGGATGCCATGTATGATGCCTGTAGGTGACCCTCGGAGCTGAGGCTTGGACGCTGTGTACACAGGAGCTTACACTTGGGACCCTTAGGATGCCATGTATGATGTCTGTATGTGACCCTCGGAGCTGAGGCTTGGACGCTGTGTACACAGGAGCTTACACTTGGGACCCTTAGGATGCCATGTATGATGCCTGTAGGTGACCCTTGGAGCTGAGGCTTGGACGCTGTGTACACAGGAGCTTACACTTGGGACCCTTAGGATGCCATGTATGATGTCTGTATGTGACCCTCGGAGCTGAGGCTTGGACGCTGTGTACACAGGAGCTTACACTTGGGACCCTTAGGATGCCATGTATGATGTCTGTCTGTGACCCTCGGAGCTGAGGCTTGGACGCTGTGTACACAGGAGCTTACACTTGGGACCCTTAGGATGCCATGTATGATGTCTGTCTGTGACCCTCGGAGCTGAGGCTTGGGCGCTGTGCACACCAGGTTTTATAAATGACCGTGTACATGGATGTGTGCATGACTTATATATTTTTTAGACATAATGGGGACATGGCTGTTACACTGAGCATTGAGCTTGTGCGCGGCTGCGGGGTCCGAGGCTTTCCCCTCCACGCAGGAGCATGTGATGAGCCCTGGGTAATGGTGACTGTCACTCAATGTACTACACGTTACGTGATGGTCGGGCTCTGGCGTCCTGCAGATTGGGAATTTGTGTGGCGTATAATAGAATGATGTAAAATCTGTGGCTGAATATAATGAATGCAGAGGGAAAGGATGAAGCTCACAGGAGGCAGAGGCACATGCAGAGACCTGTCCAAATAATATCATACAACCCACGACTCAAGGGGTGAGATGTCACATCAGGGGCGCTGGTATTAATGGGGTATCATCTGCAGGGAACCACCGGTGATGATTAGATGGAGGGCGAGTGCAGGTGTCTGGTGGGTGACGTCCATTCTGTGCCAGCGGGGAGGACTCTCGCCCTGTAGGGTGTAGCCACCCTTCCTCCTCATGTTTTGGCAGATGTTTGGTTGTCAAATGTCAAAGTTATGCCTGGCCCCTGGATCTCTGTATAAATGGACTGATCCGCGTCTCTCTCCATATAATGTATCTCCCTTGTATTTGTACTACACAGTAAATGGATCTCTGTGGCTTTGGAGTATATTGACATCACATGACCAGCCACGTATAGTGAGCCGGGCACCTGTGTGACATGACCAGCCATGTATAGTGAGCCGGGCGCCTGTGTGACGTGACCAGCCATGTATAGTGAGCTGTGCACCTGTGTGACATGACCAGCCATGTATAGTGAGCCGGGCGTCTGTGTGACATGACCAGCCATGTATAGTGAGCCGGGCGCCTGTGTGACGTGACCAGCCATGTATAGTGAGCTGTGCACCTGTGTGACATGACCAGCCATGTATAGTGAGCCGGGCGCCTGTGTGACGTGACCAGCCACGTATAGTGAGCCGGGCACCTGTGTGACATGACCAGCCACGTATAGTGAGCCGGGCACCTGTGTGACATGACCAGCCACGTATAGTGAGCCGGGCACCTGTGTGACATGACCAGCCATGTATAGTGAGCTGTGCACCTGTGTGACATGACCAGCCACGTATAGTGAGCCGGGCACCTGTGTGACATGACCAGCCACGTATAGTGAGCTGTGCACCTGTGTGACATGACCAGCCATGTATAGTGAGCTGTGCACCTGTGTGACATGACCAGCCATGTATAGTGAGCTGTGCACCTGTGTGACATGACCAGCCATGTATAGTGAGCCGGGCACCTGTGACATGACCAGCCATGCATAGTGAGCTGTGCACCTGTGTGACATGACCAGCCATGTATAGTGAGCCGGGCACCTGTGTGACATGACTAGCCATGCATAGTGAGCTGGGCACCTGTGTGACATGACCAGCCACGTATAGTGAGCTGGGCACCTGTGTGACATGACCAGCCACGTATAGTGAGCTGGGCACCTGTGTGACATGACCAGCCATGTATAGTGAGCTGGGCACCTGTGTGACATGACCAGCCACGTATAGTGAGCCGGGCACCTGTGTGACATGACCAGCCATGTATAGTGAGCTGTGCACCTGTGTGACATGACCAGCCATGTATAGTGAGCCGGGCACCTGTGTGACATGATCAGCCATGCATAGTGAGCCGGGCACCTGTGTGACATGACCAGCCACGTATAGTGAGGCGGGCACCTGTGTGACATGACCAGCCACGTATAGTGAGCCGGGCACCTGTGTGACATGACCAGCCACGTATAGTGAGGCGGGCACCTGTGTGACATGACCAGCCACGTATAGTGAGGCGGGCACCTGTGTGACATGACCAGCCACGTATAGTGAGGCGGGCACCTGTGTGACATGACCAGCCACGTATAGTGAGGCGGGCACCTGTGTGACATGACCAGCCACGTATAGTGAGGCGGGCACCTGTGTGACGTGACCAGCCACGTATAGTGAGGCGGGCACCTGTGTGACGTGACCAGCCACGTATAGTGAGCCGGGCACCTGTGTGACGTGACCAGCCACGCATAGTGAGCCGTACACCTGTGTGACGTGACCAGCCACGCATAGTGAGCCGTACACCTGTGTGACGACCAGCAATGCATAGTGAGCCGGGCGCCTGTGTGACGTGACCAGCGATGGCATCAATTACTTAATGAAGGTGTCTAACCCCTGACCCCAGGACGGTTGTTGGACCCTTGGTTAGGTCTGTGCTTGTCTCCTATTACAGCGGATTATTTCATGTACAGTCTTTCTATACACTTCTGATGCTCCATGTCCCCAGGGCAGGACTCTAAACCTAGAGCGCGGACCTGGTATATATTCCCCCAAATCGTCCCACCTTGCCGTTACGTCATAATGTCATCACACATTGAGTAGAAATGATGGCCCCAAGACACATTCCCGGTGTCACTGTCTGGAGGCCTGCAGATCCAGGGGCGTCGGGGTTCTGGTTCTGTTGGGTTTTCGTGGTTGCAGTCCAAAGGGTTAAATATACCATGGTCTGGAGAAATATCACTACAAGCCCAAACGGGGTCGGGTTTTACTGAGGATCTTTGGGTAAATTATCAGAATTCAGCAGTGAATCTTCACCTTCTGACTTGTTTTGCTACTTTAGGGGTTGTGTAATGGGGAGACGCTCTAGAAGCCCCCCATGGGTGACCCCCGCCAGCCAGAAGCCCCCTGCGGTAGACGCATATTGGTCCTGGCGGCTGTAGTATCTGCTTGTATTCTGTCACCCAGTCCTGGGGATAGGCCATTAGTTTATGACAGGGGGCGCTGTGTGGGTAGTATAGGGGGGGGGGGGGCGCCGTGTGGGTAGTATAGATGATGTTTGGGGCGTGTGTGGCTATTTTCATACTATATTACTGGACCTGTAGTGTCCTGATTCTCCAACCCAGACTTCTCTGTGCCCTGGTGACAACAAGTCGCTGATCCAATACTCGAGACTCCAATATTCCTTTCCTACAAGTATCCCCGGAGCGTACAGTATGTACACGGCTAATACCTACCTGGGGCGCATCAGGCGGATCTGTCACGTTGTACGATCTCTGCTATTAATAGTAAATGATTCATCAGTCTGATACGTCCTGAATGTATTAATATGGGCATTGGCTACTCCTGACCTACCTACCTGTAAGGTATGTACATTCCTCCAGCAGTCACTGAATAGATTACTGCCGCGGTCAGGGGTCAGAGGCTGTGTATCCACTAGGAGCTCCTACCATCTGGTTCCCCCCTAAATATCTCATTGGGGGTTGTAGGGAACTTGAGATGTGCATATGGCTCTGATCCGGTCTTGATGTCTGGACTTTAAGTGATGGAAGGTGATTTAACCCCCGGGTGGCGCGGCCTCTGTTACATTATACAAGTTGTCTCGTTGAGGTTCTTGGTTTTTCTTGCCGCTCCCTTGGTTGGTTTCCTTGTAAGGCGTCGTATAAGGAAACGGTCCCTGCTGATTTCCCGTCTCTATGTAGATATGGATGATAAAAATCGCCCCTACATCATTTAGCAGCGTCTGCTGTGGTCTGGAGAGAAGCAGAGATGGAGGGGGAGATCTGGGGAAGGATGGGAGAGATTCTTGCTGTATAATATTTCAGCTATGAGTTCCTGTCCTGATGACGACACAATTCATTCAAAGCGGTGGTCATCCATGTGATACCCCTCCAACCTCTGACCTCAGGGGGTATCATAGCGCTGGTCATCCATGTGATGCCCCTCCCACCTCTGACCTCAGGGGGTATCATAACGCTGGTCATCCATGTGATACCCCTCTGACCTCAGGGGGGTATCATAGCGCTGGTCATCCATGTGATACCCCTCCCACCTCTGACCTCAGTGGGGTATCATAGCTCTGGTCATCCATGGGATACACCTCTGGGGGTATCATAACGCTGGTCATCCATGTGATACCCCTCTGACCTCAGGGGGTATCATAGCGCTGGTCATCCATGTGACCCCTCTGATCTCTGAAGGTGCCTCTAGAGATAACACCTGATGTGTGGGGTCGGGTTCATGCGAACGCTTCTAGCAGCTGTAGCCATGGCTATGATTAGCAGGGGATCAGCCGGACATGAACGCCGCTCATCTCCATCCTCCAGTATTCTGATGGGGGGGGGGGGGGGAGTACATGCCGTCTCTTCTTATTGTCCTGGTCCCAGCAGTTGTCAATGGGGGTAAAATAAGGTTTTATGCACCAGAAAGTGAATAGTGAGGGTTAATGTTCCGTTCCCCGAGTCTGACGCCTCTACACTTACTGCCTGCACTGCTGTATATCCATCCTCTGGAATTTCTGCTCCGCTGCTATTCCCAAACAATGAAACCTGAGAAGCCGAAGCTTTATAGGAGTCTGGTTCTGGCCGCGAGGGTCCACCCTTCCTCCCGGGCCTCCTCTACAACATAACAAAACCTCCCCGCAGTCTCCCAACATGTTCATTGTGTATGTGGTCACCCGGGCATCTGCAGGGCGGTGCCCTCTTCTCTGGGTATTATGGGTCAGTACTTCCCAAATCAGAACCAGTGGAGAAGGAGACAGATGTTTGTCAATTCAGTTTTCCTTTTGACATCTATTTGCTTAGATTGTGCCTGTAGTGTCCTATCTGATTCCAGGGAGTAACGTGTACATAGCGGGTCCCTGCGGGATGGCTTGGCACATGGCGGGTCCCTGAGGGATGGCTTGGCACCTACAGACCTTCAGTAATGTCATGTACTAAGACACAATGGAGGAAGAAGAGACAAACGAGTCAGGTGCCAGCACAAGCAAACCGACCCCCCGAAATCTGCTCCCAATCCATGTTCCCGCTAGTGTCACCGGGTTACTTATTCCCTCGGCCCCATCTTTGATCTGGAAAGACTTCCTCATAATCTGTTGTGCTTTGGGTTATTGCGGCTGTTTGGGGGGTAGGTGCACATTGTGCAGGTGAGTCCCTGGGGACTTGGTACATGACAATGATTGTGCAGGTGAGTCCCTGGGGACTTGGTACATGACAATGATTGTGCAGGGGAGGCCCTGGGGACTTGGTACATGACAATGATTGTGCAGGGGAGGCCCTGGGGACTTGGTACATGACAATAATTGTGCAGGGGAGGCCCTGGGGACTTGGTACATGACAGTGATTGTGCAGGGGAGGCCCTGGGGACTTGGTACATGACAATGATTGTGCAGGGGAGGCCCTGGGGACTTGGTACATGACAATGATTGTGCAGGGGAGGCCCTGGGGACTTGGTACATGACAGTGATTGTGCAGGGGAGGCCCTGGGGACTTGGTACATGACAATAATTGTGCAGGGGAGGCCCTGGGGACTTGGTACATGACAATGATTGTGCAGGGGAGGCCCTGGGGACTTGGTACATGACAATGATTGTGCAGGGGAGGCCCTGGGCACTTGGTACATGACAATGATTGTGCAGGGGAGGCCCTGGGGACCTGGTACATGACAATCTGAAAACTATTTCTGCTCTGTCACACTCGTCCTATTTCTGGATGAAATCCTGAGATTGGATTTTTCCAGCACTGAGGATCCTCGGCTCCGGGGTGAGAGTAATGGTAGCGCTGGGGCCTGGCGCTCGGGGTGTCGGGGCAGTTGTAGGGAGTGTTTGGGAGTATTAGCTGAAGGATTAGCCCCTATTTTTGCTCGTAATGGGAAATCATTTTGGGTCAGTAGAAATGTTATGTTTATACGGTTTTCCAGCTTCCAAATATTGAAATCGCTAGTGATCCCATCAATTGAAAGATTAGTTGAGATGCAGTAACATGGTACAGCCACTACAGGAACAGTGGAGCTGTTCTGGGACCACCACTAGTCTTGTATGAGTAGGTCATCTACATGCACCCCAAGTGATTTTGTGTAAACACCTAATTATTGAAATATTTTGGTAAATAAACTCAAAAAATAAACATAAGTAGAATAGTCTGCAATATCTCCTCCTTTACATTGTCACAACTAAGCAGTATCTTAAGCAGACTCTAATACCAGCTGTGAGACAACTGGCTGCAGCAGGAGCGCGTCCTCCTCCCTGCTCTGATACCAGCTGTGAGACAACTGGCTGCAGCAGGAGCGCGTCCTTCTCCCTGCTCTGATACCAGCTGTGAGACAACTGGCTGCAGCAGGAGCCTCTCCTCCTCTTCCTCCCTGCTCTGATACCAGCTGTAGGACGACTGGCTGCAGCAGGAGCCTCTCCTCCTCTTCCTCCCTGCTCTGATACATGCTGTAAGACAACTGGCTGCAGCAGGAGCCTCTCCTCCTCTTCCTCCCTGCTCTGATACATGCTGTAAGAATACTGGCTGCAGCAGGAGCGCCTCCTCCTCCCTGCTCTGATATTTGTGGTATAGGGGGGGAGAGGCGGGAATGGTAGAAAGCGCAAATATAGTGTAGCAAGTTAAGTGATACCAATCCAGTAGATGCATACAACTAGGCGCTCACCTTGAAAGGTTGTGTCATAACCCCCCCCCCTTGTAACGCTTTTGTAGACTAAATCCACAGGGCAGCCCTTGGTGGACCCACAGTCTCCCGACCAGTGGATATGTTGCAGATAGAAGTTTGTGAGCATACAGCTCGTGTTCGGCGCTTGTTTCTGGATTTTCTACTTTGTAATTGTTTATGCTTTAAAAAGCAATACAGCAAAATTCTATTGTTGTTTAGGAGACGCGTTTTGTACCCATACTGGGTACGTTATCAGTCCATCCCTGCTCTGATTCATGCTGTAAGACGACTGGCTGCAGCAGGAGCGCGTCCTCCTCCCTGCTCTGATACAAGCTGTAAGACGACTGGCTGCAGCAGGAGCGCGTCCTCCTCCCTGCTCTGATACAAGCTGTAAGACGACTGGCTGCAGCAGGAGCGCGTCCTCCTCCCTGCTCTGATACAAGCTGTAAGACGACTGGCTGCAGCAGGAGCCTCTCCTCTTCTGCATTGTTCAGTCTGGCCCCCTGCCGCGCTCTCTCCAGTGGTCTGTAGCCTGAGGTTGGGCAGATAATGAGCTGGGAACACCTCATGTTATCCTTGTATATGATGTATCCTCCAGCTTGAGACGCCTGTGACCTTGGCCCTAGTTGTCCGCTGTCGTTTTATACTCCGGTGTAATATTTATACATTCAGCGCGGGCGGCGCAGTCATCCGTCCCATGATGTTTGGGCTCAGCGTTGCCTTCCACGCGACTTATTTAGTCTATTGTCCTGACGTTTGGAATAGTTGTGGGAAAAGCTTTGGAGAGTCGGACACTAGATCTTTGATTTTACATCCTCGGGCTGGTTTGTGCTGAACATTAAGCTCCTCCCCTTTGTCTCATGTTGGCTTGTAGGGGTTATCCATGGGTTACTATGCTCCTGTGTCAAATATGTATTTTAAATTTCTGCATTCTGATATCGTGGAGGAGGAGGGAGCAGTGAGATCTGTGCCCGGGCCCTCGTTAGATTCTGCACTGCGCCCTCTGAGGATTTTGGTCCCCTGTCAGGCCCCACTTACCAGATACCTATCCAAGCTCAAAAAACAACCTACCACCAGGATGAAGGATTGTAAACCAAGCACCGACACGTGTGTGTGTGTGTGTGTGTTTAAATTTTACAATTATGCAAATAAGCCTGAGGGGCTTTAAGCTCCATAGGTGTTTATGGAGCCCAGAGCCTCTCTAACAAGGGCATCGGAAGCTTAAAGATCGGATGCTGCTAGAGGGGGCACTCACCAGTGTCAGTTCTTGGTTTACAATCCTTCATCCTGGTGGTAGATATAAAGCAAACTTCTCTGCAGCTCAGTCATATGACTGTAAGACAACCGGCTGCAGCAGGAGCCTCTTCCTTGAACATTGTTTAGTTTTTTTTTTCTAATCCAGCCCCATCCCCTTGAAATAGTTATTGTAACTCCTATGTTGTCTACGTGATCTCTACAAGCCTCTGGTTAGTGTAAGGACAGGCCCATCGCTATTGGCTTTCTAAGAGTATGTTCACACAACAGACTTAAACACTGATCTCTGGACTCTCACAGGAAGAGAGCTGCCATCATTCCAGGCAACTTCCACTCCCAATATGCGGCCTGCCAGTCACCATACAGCTCCATAGTGTGACCTCCGATGTCTGTAATATTCTGTGGCCTTTCTCCTTGTATAGTAATTCCTTGTGTTCCTCTCTTCCAGCTTCCTGACAGACACCGTTGTGCGCCCCTGGGAGTGTCACCATGACGGAGCATGGAATAAAGTGGGCCTGCGAATATTGTACTTACGAGAACTGGCCGTCTGCTATCAAGTGCACCATGTGCCGAGCCCAGAGACCCAGCGCTGCTATCATTACAGAAGAACCATTCAAAGGCAGCACCCCCAATGTGGGCCCTATAGAAAGGGGCGGGGGGAGTCCATTAATCTGCCCCGACTCTAGCGCCAGACCGCGGGTAAAAACTACATTTAGCCTGGAAAACAGTAAGTGGTCCTGCCACATGTGTACCTACCTGAACTGGCCCAGAGCCATCCGATGCACACAGTGTTTGTCCCAACGTAGGACACGGAGTCCCACGGAATCTCCGCAATCTTCTGGGTCAGGTTTGCGATCTGTACCCAGTCCCATTGACCCATGTGAGGAATATAATGACCGCAATAAACTAAACATTAAAGGTCAGCACTGGACTTGTTCTGCCTGTACGTACGAGAACGGCGCCAAGGCCAAAAAGTGTGTAGTATGCGACCACCCTTCTCCCAATAACATGGACTCGATAGAGCTGGCAGACACGGACGAGGCCTCCTCTATTATCAATGAGCAGGACCGGGCCCGATGGAGAAGCGGCTGCAGCAGTGGGAATGGACAGCGCCGCTCCCCACCCATGTCCAAGCGCGATTCAGAGATGGATTTCCAAAGGATCGAACTGGCCGGGGCTGTCGGCAGCAAGGACGAGCTCGAGCTGGACCTCAAGAAGTTAAAGCAAATTAAAAACCGAATGAGGAAGACGGACTGGCTGTTCCTGAACGCGTGCGTGGGTAAGTGATGATGCTACTCGCTGGTCTCCAAGACCCTGCTCCCTCAGTGCTGTATACAAGCACCAGAACCTAAAGAACACAAAAGCCAATTTACCTGAAATATATGAAAAAATGCATCTTTATTAAAATAATAAGCAAAAATTTAAAAACTGATGACAGGTTGATCTGATTGAGGGGAACAAGGACACTACAAAAATGCAACTAGATGATGCAGGGTGATACATGGGGCTGATTCCTAATGTCAAAAACTAATGTACAAGACAATGAAAAACTGGAATGTGGGTGAGTGGCACATGGGCTCTTAATGGGAGGCGGTGGTGAGATGGTTAAAGTGCATGCGTGGAAAGTATCCGGTATAATGCTGTTACAGTATACACAAAAAGTGTCAGGTGCCTTAAAGTGCGCAAAATATAAAGCTCCCAGATACCAACCTCCATAAGTGCAGTCCTTACTGTGTTACCTATAGACAACATACTGGAATCATGTCCTGCATAGAGGTGGAGAAGAGCGTATTGCATGTACCCAATGACATTATTGTATATCTTGATACCTAGAAAGTAAAGGAAATGTATTGCACGTACCCATGATCAGTGCTCTACCCACGTCTGGTGTAAAGTCCCTGACGCGCGTTTTCATTGTCTTGTACATTAGTTTTTGACATCGGCCCCATGTATCACCCTGCATCATCTAGTTGCATTTTTGTAGTGCCCTTGTTCCCCCTAAATTGTTTATTGTAATACAGATGCATTTTTTCATATATTTCGGGTAAATTGGCTTTTGTGTTCTTTAGGTTTTGTATGTATTTACAGCCATACCACAATGCTAGATTAGGAGCGCACTATATAGGTGGAGTATAGGTACCGCTTAACTGGGGTGATCATATTGTGAACGCCTGTAACATTAGAATAATATTCGCCCCACCCCATTAATACTATTCTTGCCCTCTACCTTGTGTATGCAGCTGCACTATTAGTGTTGTATACAAGCATCAGCGCAGCCAATCACCGCTCTCAGCCGTGCTATGTCCTCTATGGAGGCCTTAGATCTGCTTCATTGGAGAATAGTCTTAAAGGGCTCCGGTTCTCCATCTTTGTGGATGCCTGTGTATACTGCTGTATTGTATAGGTGTGTAATACACAGGAGATATAACATGGGGTCCTGTACAGCTCTGGCCACGTCCTGTCTCTTGGCTCCATGTGTTACGGCGCAGGAGACAGATGTTTGTACGTGATGGCGTCTCTGGGATTGCTATAAATAGTGCGGATGAGTCACGGAGCGGCCAGCGGAGCGGCTCATCTATTGTGTGGGCTCTGATCTACACTGATTTGTGATTGCCTCTGTCCAGCCTCCTGTATTCTGGATGTTTATGGTCAATTGTTTTTCTTCCCAGGTTTCACATACATCGTGCGTGGCTGCAAGTTATATCTCTGTGTATGTGCTCCCTGCTACATGGTTACTAGCACCGCTACATGTGCAGCCCATAGATACATAGGTTTTAATAGTTCAGATTTTGGGCATTTTGAGATCTGCTATATTTTAGTCAGCATGTAATCAGGGGAGGTTACTACTACATTTATACATCTACATCTATCTATATAGAGGTCATTGTACAGGAGGGGGAGGAGATAAGCTGTGACATCATCTATTGTCAGTAGTGATGTAATGATGGGTCAGTGTTATCTGTATAGAGGTCATTGTACAGGGAGGGGAGGGGATAAGCTGTGACATCATCTATTGTCAGTAGTGATGTAATGATGGGTCAGTGTTATCTATATAGAGGTCATTGTACAGGAGGGGGAGGAGATAAGCTGTGACATCATCTATTGTCAGTAGTGATGTAATGATGGGTCAGTGTTATCTATATAGAGGTCATTGTACAGGAAGGGGGAGGAGATAAGCTGTGACATCATCTATTGTCAGTAGTGATGTAATGATGGGTCAGTGTTATCTATATAGAGGTCATTGTACAGGAAGGGGGAGGAGATAAGCTGTGACATCATCTATTGTCAGTAGTGATGTAATGATGGGTCAGTGTTATCTATATAGAGGTCATTGTACAGGAGGGGGAGGAGATAAGCTGTGACATCATCTATTGTCAGTAGTGATGTAATGATGGGTCAGTGTGATCTATATAGAGGTCATTGTACAGGAGGGGGAGGAGATAAGCTGTGACATCATCTATTGTCAGTAGTGATGTAATGATGGGTCAGTGTTATCTGTATAGAGGTCATTGTACAGGGAGGGGAGGGGATAAGCTGTGACATCATCTATTATCAGTAGTGATGTCATGATGGGTCAGTGTTATCTATATAGAGGTCATTGTACAGGGAGGAGGAGGAGATAAGCTGTGACATCTATTGTCAGTAGTGATGTAATGATGGGTCAGTGTTATCTATATAGAGGTCATTGTACAGGGAGGGGAGGAGATAAGCTGTGACATCATCTATAGTCAGTAGTGATGTAATGATGGGTCAGTGTTATCTATATAGAGGTCATTGTACAGGGAGGGAGGAGGAGATATGCTATGACATCATCTATTGTCAGTAGTGATGTAATGATGGGTCAGTGTTATCTATATAGAGGTCATTGTACAGGGAGGGGAGGAGATAAGCTGTGACATCATCTATTGTCAGTAGTGATGTAACGATGGGTCAGTGTTATCTATATAGAGGTCATTGTACAGGAGGGGGAGGAGATAAGCTGTGACATCATCTATTGTCAGAGGTCATATTAAGGCCTGTACAAGCAATTATACTTATTCATAAGACTATTTGATAACTCTGCATGGTGCTATCCTCCCTTCTCTATACTGGGTTCTGGTCACATAATCTCCTATCATGGCCCGGTAGATTCTGTGAGTGAAGCTCAGCTTCTCAGTATAAGGGGCTGATCTCCAGTCACATTATCTTCTGCAGTGGCCGGGAGTGAGTGTGACGCCTGATCCGATATTATCAGTCCCGTCACAGCTCCCCTGAGTGTTGTGCCTGCAGGGGCATCCTGGGATTTAGTATTCCTGGAGCTGAAGGGGTTAATAGACTTGCCGAGAAGATGCGATCAGCAGCTTCAGTCAGTCTGGTTTGGGGCTAGTGTAGGCCATATTCTGGACCGGTGGCGTTGGTGGTTCTGGGGCTAGTGTAGGCCATAGTCTGGACCGGTGGTGCTGGAGGTTCTGGGGCTAGTGTAGGCCATAGTCTGGACCGGTGGTGCTGGGGCTAGTGTAGGCCATAGTCTGGACCGGTGGTGGTGTTGGTGGTTCTGGGGCTAGTGTAGGCCATAGTCTGGACCGGTGGTGGTGTTGGTGGTTCTGGGGCTAGTGTAGGCCATAGTCTGGACCGGTGGTGTTGGTGGTTCTGGGGCTAGTGTAGGCCATAGTCTGGACCGGTGGTGCTGGAGGTTCTGGGGCTAGTGTAGGCCATAGTCTGGACCGGTGGTGTTGGTGGTTCTGGGGCTAGTGTAGGACATAGTCTGGACCGGTGGTGTTGGTGGTTCTGGGGCTAGTGTAGGACATAGTCTGGACCGGTGGTGTTGGTGGTGGTTCTGGGGCTAGTGTAGGACATAGTCTGGACCGGTGGTGCTGGGGCTAGTGTAGGCCATAGTCTGGACCGGTGGTGCTGGAGGTTCTGGGGCTAGTGTAGGCCATAGTCTGGACCGGTGGTGCTGGGGCTAGTGTAGGCCATAGTCTGGACCGGTGGTGCTGGAGGTTCTGGGGCTAGTGTAGGCCATAGTCTGGACCGGTGGTGCTGGGGCTAGTGTAGGCCATAGTCTGGACCGGTGGTGGTGCTGGAGGTTCTTGGGCTAGTGTAGGACATAGTCTGGACCGGTGGTGGTGTTGGTGGTTCTGGGGCTAGTGTAGGCCATAGTCTGGACCGGTGGTTCTGGGGCTAGTGTAGGCCATAGTCTGGACCGGTGGTTCTGGGGCTAGTGTAGGCCATAGTCTGGACCGGTGGTGCTGGGGCTAGTGTAGGCCATAGTCTGGACCGGTGGTGCTGGAGGTTTTGGGGCTAGTGTAGGCCATAGTCTGGACCGGTGGTGTTGGTGGTTCTGGGGCTAGTGTAGGCCATAGTCTGGACCGGTGGTGCTGGGGCTAGTGTAGGCCATAGTCTGGACCGGTGGTGGTGTTGGTGGTTCTGGGGCTAGTGTAGGCCATAGTCTGGACCGGTGGTTCTGGGGCTAGTGTAGGCCATATTCTGGACCGGTGGTGTTGGTGGTGGTTCTGGGGCTAGTGTAGGCCATAGTCTGGACCGGTGGTGCTGGGGCTAGTGTAGGCCATAGTCTGGACCGGTGGTGCTGGAGGTTCTGGGGCTAGTGTAGGCCATAGTCTGGACCGGTAGTGCTGGGGCTAGTGTAGGCCATAGTCTGGACCGGTGGTGGTGCTGGAGGTTCTGGGGCTAGTGTAGGCCATAGTCTGGACCGGTGGTGGTGTTGGTGGTTCTGGGGCTAGTGTAGGCCATAGTCTGGACCGGTGGTTCTGGGGCTAGTGTAGGCCATAGTCTGGACCGGTGGTTCTGGGGCTAGTGTAGGCCATAGTCTGGACCGGTGGTTCTGGGGCTAGTGTAGGCCATAGTCTGGACCGGTGGTTCTGGGGCTAGTGTAGGCCATAGTCTGGACCGGTGGTGGTGTTGGTGGTTCTGGGGCTAGTGTAGGCCATAGTCTGGACCGGTGGTGTTGGTGGTTCTGGGGCTAGTGTAGGCCATAGTCTGGACCGGTGGTGCTGGGGCTAGTGTAGGCCATAGTCTGGACCGGTGGTGCTGGAGGTTCTGGGGCTAGTGTAGGCCATAGTCTGGACCGGTGGTGCTGGGGCTAGTGTAGGCCATAGTCTGGACCGGTGGTGGTGTTGGTGGTTCTGGGGCTAGTGTAGGCCATAGTCTGGACCGGTGGTGTTGGTGGTTCTGGGGCTAGTGTAGGCCATATTCTGGACCGGTGGTGTTGGTGGTTCTGGGGCTAGTGTAGGCCATAGTCTGGACCGGTGGTGCTGGGGCTAGTGTAGGCCATAGTCTGGACCGGTGGTGCTGGAGGTTCTGGGGCTAGTGTAGGCCATAGTCTGGACCGGTGGTGCTGGGGCTAGTGTAGGCCATATTCTGGACTGGTGGTGTTGTTGGTGGTTCTGGGGCTAGTGTAGGCCATTGTCTGGACCGGTGGTGTTGGTGGTTCTGGGGCTAGTGTAGGCCATTGTCTGGACCGGTGGTGTTGGTGGTTCTGGGGCTAGTGTAGGCCATATTCTGGACCGGTGGTGTTGGTGGTGGTTCTGGGGCTAGTGTAGGCCATAGTCTGGACCGGTGGTGTTGGTGGTTCTGGGGCTAGTGTAGGCCATAGTCTGGACCGGTGGTGCTGGGGCTAGTGTAGGCCATAGTCTGGACCGGTGGTGCTGGAGGTTCTGGGGCTAGTGTAGGCCATAGTCTGGACCGGTGGTGCTGGGGCTAGTGTAGGCCATAGTCTGGACCGGTGGTGGTGTTGGTGGTTCTGGGGCTAGTGTAGGCCATAGTCTGGACCGGTGGTGTTGGTGGTTCTGGGGCTAGTGTAGGCCATAGTCTGGACCGGTGGTGCTGGGGCTAGTGTAGGCCATATTCTGGACCGGTGGTGTTGGTGGTTCTGGGGCTAGTGTAGGCCATAGTCTGGACCGGTGGTGCTGGGGCTAGTGTAGGCCATAGTCTGGACCGGTGGTGCTGGAGGTTCTGGGGCTAGTGTAGGCCATAGTCTGGACCGGTGGTGCTGGGGCTAGTGTAGGCCATATTCTGGACTGGTGGTGTTGTTGGTGGTTCTGGGGCTAGTGTAGGCCATTGTCTGGACCGGTGGTGTTGGTGGTTCTGGGGCTAGTGTAGGCCATTGTCTGGACCGGTGGTGTTGGTGGTTCTGGGGCTAGTGTAGGCCATATTCTGGACCGGTGGTGTTGGTGGTGGTTCTGGGGCTAGTGTAGGCCATAGTCTGGACCGGTGGTGCTGGGGCTAGTGTAGGCCATAGTCTGGACCGGTGGTGCTGGAGGTTCTGGGGCTAGTGTAGGCCATAGTCTGGACCGGTGGTGCTGGGGCTAGTGTAGGCCATATTCTGGACCGGTGGTGTTGGTGGTGGTTCTGGGGCTAGTGTAGGCCATAGTCTGGACCGGTGGTGCTGGGGCTAGTGTAGGCCATAGTCTGGACCGGTGGTGCTGGAGGTTCTGGGGCTAGTGTAGGCCATAGTCTGGACCGGTGGTGCTGGAGGTTCTGGGGCTAGTGTAGGCCATAGTCTGGACCGGTGGTGCTGGGGCTAGTGTAGGCCATATTCTGGACCGGTGGTGTTGGTGGTTCTGGGGCTAGTGTAGGCCATAGTCTGGACCGGTGGTGCTGGGGCTAGTGTAGGCCATAGTCTGGACCGGTGGTGCTGGAGGTTCTGGGGCTAGTGTAGGCCATAGTCTGGACCGGTGGTGCTGGGGCTAGTGTAGGCCATATTCTGGACTGGTGGTGTTGGTGGTGGTTCTGGGGCTAGTGTAGGCCATAGTCTGGACCGGTGGTGCTGGGGCTAGTGTAGGCCATAGTCTGGACCGGTGGTGCTGGAGGTTCTGGGGCTAGTGTAGGCCATAGTCTGGACCGGTGGTTCTGGGGCTAGTGTAGGCCATATTCTGGACCGGTGGTGCTGGAGGTTCTGGGGCTAGTGTAGGCCATAGTCTGGACCCGTGGTGCTGGGGCTAGTGTAGGCCATAGTCTGGACCGGTGGTTCTGGGGCTAGTGTAGGCCATAGTCTGGACCGGTGGTGTTGGTGGTTCTGGGGCTAGTGTAGGCCATACTCTGGACCGGTGGTGCTGGAGGTTCTGGGGCCCGATGTCAGACAAAAAATTCCTTGTAAATGCTAAGTAGGGGCATCTGGGTGTCTCTGCTTTTATGGTTGTATTTTAGCTGATAAACGACTCTGGGGCTGATGCTCGTCCAGCCTCTGGGTACGGAGCGTAATGGAGGTGGATACTGATGATGAGCAGAGGGGGCGCTGTAGTTTCCCTTGTGCTGGTCCTGTTGGGGCATCCGGCTGCTGAGTCTTGGGACCAGTTCACACCTGAGTTTGCAGACTGCTGGTAATGGAGTCCATAGCCCTTTCACCTGCCACGTCTCCCTGTCGTGTCTTGCAGGTGTGGTGGAGGGCGACCTGTCGGCTGTGGAGGCTTACAAGACCTCGGGAGGAGACATCGCCCGGCAGCTTTCTGCTGATGAAGTTCGTCTGCTGAATCGTCCTTCGGCCTTTGATGTGGGTTACACTCTGGTGCATCTATCTATCCGCTTCCAGAGGCAGGACATGCTGGCCATCCTTCTAACAGAAGTGAGCGGCTTTTATACTGTGCACTGGTGCTCGGCCGCTACCGCTGTATACGTGTTATATGGGGTCACCCTCCATCCCTCATCCACTTGCACCCCATAATATCACAATGTCTTCCCGTATACCTCCAGGTGTCTCAGCATGCGGCCAAATGTATCCCGGCCATGGTGTGTCCTGAGCTCACCGAGCAGATCCGGAGGGAGATCGCAGCGTCCATGCACCAGAGGAAGGGCGACTTCGCTTGTTACTTCCTGACGGACCTTGTGACGTTCACTTTACCCGCAGGTAACGGCCTCACACTATAACCCAGGACTGCAGGACTCTTACACATGGTTGTCAGGAGCTGTAAGGGGACATGGAGGATCCTCGGGGACCTATAGAGATGCTACCATTCCCTGTCTTCAGATTTTATAGAATTCTCTTTTATGAGAAATCTCACTCATTTTCCTCCTCCAATTTCTTCTGAAAATGAGCAGAGAAGAGTCATATTTACCTGAGATGAGTCAAGTTTAGAGTTAGCCGGGATAGTGTCACTTCAGACACCCCTGTCTGGGTTTATAGCACCGGCCATGCTTTTTTTTGGGGGGGGGGGGGGGGGTGATCCGCTGTCATTGGCTTCTTGCTATTGAGTTGTATATGACGATCTATTCTAGACATAGAAGATCTGCCGCCAGCTGTTCAGGAGAAACTGTTTGATGAAGTTCTGGACCGGGATGTTCAGAAAGGTAAGTCCTGTTCTGCTTTGACCCATGGTCCCGGAGCTGAATTTTCAATGTAACACGTGCATGATCCATTCCAGAACTAGAGGAGGAATCTCCCATTATAAACTGGTCCCTGGAGCTGGGGACCCGCCTGGACAGCAGACTTTATGCACTTTGGAACCGCACTGCGGGCGATTGCCTCCTGGACTCAGTGCTACAAGCCACCTGGGGCATCTACGACAAGGACTCGGTGCTACGGAAGGCCCTGCACGACAGCCTGCACGACTGCTCCCACTGGTAAGAGCTTGGGGCGCCTCCTCATACTCACCTGCATGAGCCCCTGGCCGGACCAGTTCTCCCTCATGACCCGTCTGTGCTGTTTGTGTCCAGGTTTTACAGCCGCTGGAAGGAGTGGGAGTCTTGGTACTCCCAGAGCTTTGGACTCCACTTCTCTCTGAGAGAGGAACAATGGCAGGAAGACTGGGCTTTTATCCTCTCACTAGCGAGTCAGGTAAGTACTTCTACACAATGGATGCCCTCCACTTACCCACCCGACATGGTGAGAACACAGGGAGGTAGACAGTGATGGGAACACATTTCATCCCCGCCTGCTGTGCCAATAATTCTTACAATTTGGCCTTGTGCGTTGATGTCATAGCCGACCTTATGTTGTGCATTAAAGGGAACCTGTCAGCTGATATCAACCTAATAAACCACTACCAGTATGTTGTCAAGCAGCTGAAGATCCAGGGCGGTGGCATCATCCAGAAAATCATCTGATGCGAGATGTAAACTGGTTGTAAAAAGTCAAGTAGGCGGAGATTTTAACACTGAAGTCCAGCTCTCTCTTCCTTCACTGTGATAGGGGTCCTGCATCCAGAGACCTCACCAGATCTCCTGAAGTCTGATGCATGATGTAGATCGCAGAGGTAGCGGCGTTCAGAGCTCCCACCGTGACTACAGTGTTTGAACTCCTCCTCCTCAACTCCAATTTACATCTTGCTTCAAAGTTTATTTAGTGGATCATGAAAGAAACAAAAACTAGATGGCGTTATGCTTAAAGGCTGCATGGGAAGTGTCACTTCAGACATCTTCAGTTCTGTAGCTCCTGCAAACGTATTGCTGGTGTCATGTTAAAGAGCATCTCATCTTTCAGATCACATCAAGCTTGTGTTCAGTTAAAGATGAATTTCTTGTTGTGCCAAGTGTTTTTACCGGTTTCTGTTTCTGTTTCTCTGGTTCTGTAGATAATGCGATCCTTCTCTTTAATATGACACCCAAAGCATGTTTTACTAGAGCTACAGATAGGGGTGTCTGAAGTGACTTGTATGGACAGTGACCTCACCGGTGTCCTCTCCCCTGCTGAGTGACTTCTCGGCTCCCCATGGACTGACCCCATGTGCTGTCACTCAGCAGGATGGAAAGGCGTATCGGATACATTGTATACTGAGCAGACGTGGTGACTACTATATGTCAGTGTATATGTGATGTGTAATAGGACAGGACCCCTGCAGTGCTCCTGTACAGGTACATTGTGTCTTTCTTCTGTAGCCAGGGGCCAGCCTGGAGCAGACGCACATCTTTGTTCTGGCGCATATTCTCAGAAGACCAATCATAGTATATGGAGTGAAATATTACAAGAGCTTCCGCGGGGAGACGTTGGGATACACTCGATTCCAAGGTAAGACTGGTATCCAGCACATCGGGCCTGTGGTGGCCCGGACCCTGCAGGTGACACCCGGGGCAGATGGCTTTGTCCTGTCACTATTGGCCGTTCCCATGTGACTCTCGTTTCTGGCCGGACATTGCCGGCCCCTGCCGTAAAGCCGCTTCCTCTTTTTCAGGGGTGTATTTGCCACTTCTGTGGGAGCAGAGTTTCTGCTGGAAAAGTCCGATTGCTTTGGGCTACACGAGGGGCCATTTCTCAGCCCTGGTAGCGATGGAGAATGACGGCTATGACAATCGCGGTGCCGGTGCAAACCTAAACACAGACGACGACATAACGGTTACGTTTCTGCCTCTGGTGGACAGCGAGAGGAAGCTCCTGCACATCCACTTCCTGTCAGCGCAAGAGGTAAGAGGTCAAAGTGCTCCTGCAGGGCTCCAGCACTGGATCATGGGTAGGACTGCTATGTGTCTCCTTGTCTTTCAGCTCGGCAATGAGGACCAGCAGGAGAAGCTGCTGCGGGAATGGTTGGACTGTTGTGTGACTGAAGGTGGGGTGCTGGTAGCCATGCAGAAAAGCTCCCGCCGCCGGAACCACCCCCTGGTCACACAGATGGTGGAGAAATGGTTAGACGGTTACCGCCAGATCCGCCCGTGTACAGCGCTGTCTGACGGCGAGGAAGACGATGATGATGAGGACGAGTGAGATGAAGCTGTGACGCTGAAGGCTTTAATGTCTGAACCGCACGAGATGTGGGTCATGACTGGGGACCTGAGGTAATGGGACCTTGAGGCCTGACACGGACGGAGCCCAAATAATCCTGAGGAATCGGCCCCTGTAGCTCGAGGACGACATCCTGGACACTTTTCATTTTGTCTCCCTCCTCCTGCGGGTGTAAACCTTGGCGTATAATGCATGTGTTGTGCAATGGCAGGGGGGACCCCTAATGGGCCGGTAACTCTTTGCTTCCCCCTAGTTCCTGATTATTGTTTTTTTTTTTTTTCCCCTCCCACTTATTTTAATTGCCCCTCACTAGATTTTAACCCCGGCATTACTGGACAGGCCAAGATTTCTATATTGCACAGTTACAGACAAAAGACTTGCGTCTGTCTTAAGCAATAAAGGGGTTAATCGTTGTAACTTTTAGGATCCTATACACACACACACGTTGTAGGGCGCCTGCCTCCTGCACAAGCTACGGGGGTCTCAGATGTCAGACCCCGGCTCATTATTTTATTTTCCTTTTGTTTTGTATTAGTTCAGTGACGAGAAGTTAAGACTTTTTTTTTTTTTTTTATTTAGTTTTTTGTTCTTTCTGCCCCTCTGATGTCGCCCGAGGCTTTAGCCCTGAGATATTTATTTGTCCCTCCTCACATGCAGGAATTAGGTTCTAAGCGATTTGTGTGCAGTTTTCCAGCTTGGACTTGATTTGCGAATTTGGCACAAATACATCGTCTTGCTGTGAACATCTCGCGCTGATTCTGCGTCACTTTGTACTTTGTCGCTACGTTCCCAGGATCTCGGCCCTTTACATCTGTTATATCAGCGATGTCCCTGCACGAAGCTTAGTGACCGCTCTGAGGTCCCGTCAGGTTCCACCTGCAGACCTGATCCTCTGCGGGTGCAGGGACAATATAATACAATGTATAGGGACCCCAATCCTGGTGACAGGGGGGGCCTGAGTCACTGCTGGATGGGGCAATGTCACTGCAGCCCCCGGGACCTTGTAGGCGATTTCTCCGAATGATAGCATCTAATGATCGTCCCATTATAGATCCCTCTCCAAATATCAGAGAAACATTGTCTCTTTCCACAGGTTCCAGGTGTGTAGTAATTAGACCATGACAGAGGCCACAGCAAAGGCTGGAGGGAGAGAAAACTTACTAGAGCCAGAGGCAATCTGTCAACTTAAAGACATTGTCCGGAGGTATAAAACATGGCTGCCTTCCTGTTATTGTAACTAAATCTCCACTTCTTTCTATACAGCAGAGCTGCAATAACAGCCTGAGCCATGTGTTGCCATGGTTTCAACCTCTGGACGGTCCCTTTAAGAAGTTCGTACTTGGAGGTTCTGCAGTGCAGGTTAGGGACTTGTATGGAGGAAATCTCCAATCCTGGCTCCTGCCTTATGTGACCTGACCCAAAATGTACAGGTCCCCCAGACCAGAAGCTCAGCTAGAAGTCTGGGTTGGGGCCTGTGATCGTGGCTCCCAATGATGTCATAGAGATTGAGAATCACAAGGGAAATGGCGGCGCTGTCTGTTTAGGTACCTGTATCCCCAATTGAACTTTACAAACCCGACCGAATCTTAAAATAAAAAGCTGTATAGTTCATCTTCCTCCGGATACTTTAGGCAGTTCCACTCTGATTGGGCAGAGGTTCATGGCCTGACAATACTGCTGAGGACGGGGATCCTTACATCGTAGTGATGGTGTAAGGAGCGCCTGCTTCACAGCAGCAGTGCCGATATTGCACATATATATACTGTGAAGAAGCAGGAGCTCCTTGCATCATCTCTATGATGCAAGGATCCCCGTCCCCAGCCATGCTGTCAGCACTGGTGTGCACTCCCTTAGGTTGCACTGGTTCTGTACAAAACCTCCAAAACAACATTAAATTGTTTTCTTAAATTTTATTTTACTTCAAAGGGACCGGGCAAATCTTTCCCTCGCCTGAATTATAGTCCATTAAAAAAAAAAATATAGCAAACCCAGTGCAGAGAAGAGAAATACTACAACCTGGAGAGAAATAGAGGAAATTCAGAATAACAAAATATATGTAGACAATAAGTTTTCCTGAGTCAGTGGAGGAATGAGACAAACATCACACAAATTCTCCGGTGTCACATCACGTGGACGTCCAGCAGGGGCCGCTATTAACCCTTCATCCCCGCTCGGCCATGGATGAGTGGCTGCACCCGCCACAGCCGCCTCCTATTGCTTAATGCTGTGCAGCCCTTGTGTGAGGGGACGTGTCCTGCTAGTGAGTGCAGGAGGGATGCAAGGAGCCGATGAGGGTCCTGGAGGAGGAACAATAATGTCTGGTTACCAGATGATTTCACGGTTCTAAAACTTTAAAAGGGCGTCTACCACCAGGATACAAGACTGTATGTACACGAGAGAGGCTCCAGGCTCAGTAGGTGTTATTGGAGCCCCTCAGGCTCATTTGCATACAGTCTTTCATCCTGATGGTAGATGTCCTTAAGGCATTTACCACAGTTACTATTACACCTAAGATGTATCTAACCCTTCAACAAACTGCAGGAGTCCAGTGTGAACACATGAGGGAACACTGGTCCTGGTCATTCTGGACTTGTAATCCCCCTCCCCTCTCCATAGACTATCTATAGGAAGGGAGCGCTGATATCACACAGTTCTGTTATTCGTTGCTGCAGTTTGTTGAAGACGTCACACTACAGGCTGGATTTCCATCTAGAGGCCACCTACCTACTTACCTGTAATGGGCAGAGGGTAACCCCCCCCCAGCCCTCCCCACCCCCCCTGTGTATGTCACCAGACACTACGCCTGCTCACAGACCCCAAGTGCTTTAGTGATAGCCCCGGCTGTTGTATCACGTGTGAACGTGATGCGAATAGACAAGTTCCAGAGCGTGAGGTGAATGTGATGTGATGGCTGCCTGATTACTAGTAGTAGGGAAGATATTATATGGTTTGTCTTATATTATTTCTTTATTAAACGTCTCCCACAAGCAGCACCTCAGAGGTTAATCATTTCTCTGGGGACTAAAGAAAAGGCTGGAAAAAGCAGAAGAACCGGGGGAACATGGGATATCGGGGATACAAATAAGAGACATCGGGTGTAGAGGAGGGAACGGCATGGAAACAAAGTCTGGAAACCAAATCAGTAAATTCCGCTAATTTTTCCGAAGAATTTCTGTGGTAGACGCAGGACAGTAAGATCAGATCTTATACAGGGATGAGGCTGCGCCGTGGTCACTAGTTACAGCACACAGTGGGGCAGATTTACTTACCCGGCTTATTCGCGATCCAGCGGCGCGTTCTCTGCGCTGGATTCGGGTCCGGCCGGGATTTATGATGGTAGTTCCTCCGCCGTCCACCAGGTGGCGCTGCTGCGCTGAAGTCCTCCGGAATGCCTCGAAATACACCGGCCTATCCTGGATGAAGGCGAGTGAAATTTTCGCGACACAATTTTTTAAAAAAAAATGCAGCGGTTTTTCCGAATCCGTCGGGTTTTCGTTCGGCCACGCCCCCCCGATTTCCGTTGCGTGCATGCCAGCGCCGATGCGCCACAATCCGATCGCGTGCGCCAAAATCCCGGGGCAATTCAGGTACAATCGGCGCAAATCGGAAATATTCGGGTAACACGTCGGGAAACCGCGAATCGGGCCCTTAGTAAATGACCCCCTGTCTCTCTTTTATAGTGAGGGAGCCGCTGCCCGAAAACTACAAATTCATCCAATTCCTCTTCAGCAATGGAGAAAAAGCAGAGCTGGACTTGGGGGGTGCTAGTGGGGGGGGGGGGGGTTGGGGTGCTAGTGCGGGTCTCCAGCAGTTTCAGCTGTAGTAACAGAGGTGGCCGGATGGGGGCAGCAGAGTCATAAGTCCAGTCCTGCATGAAACTCTATATACACGTGACATTTTCCATCCATTTGTGACTGCATCCATATAACATACGGTGGGCCGGCTGACAGAATGCCCCTCCCACTGGATCTGGTCTCCTTGGTCTTCCTCAAAAAGCATCGGCCCAATTCCCTAAATGGCTCCTTCCATGGCTGCAATGTTACACTAGTGGAGTCCTGCATATTAGGCTTTCATTGCTCCGCCTCCTCGTTCTGGATTAAGTGCTCTAATATTATGCTGTATACAATAATGAGAAACATTATCTGTTACATCATTGGGCTCTTAGATGATGTCATCCTGGTCACATGATTTTAAGGTCCTGATACATTTGCACCATCTACCATATGGAGGCTGCTGTGATTTCATGTGATCAGATAGGTGCATGTACAGTTTGCTAATGTTAGGAGGCTAAAGGACCCGTGATGATGTCACCCTGGTCACACGACATGCAGAGAAGCAGCATGGTAAATAAGGAGGTGTAGATGGGAGGGGCTGACCTAGCAGGGCACGCCCCCTCTGCCAGGTAATCTAATATAAAGTTGATTTATAGGGGAGCTAAGGGAAACTATTTAGCTAAAAGAAGGGGTTCAGCTCGTTATCAGGGCTCTATGGGAACCTGTCACTGGCTGGATATGTGATAATGTGCTGACAGGTTCCCTTTAAGCTTAATCCCCGGACCGGACTTTCTGTAACCAATATGCTAATTAGGCTGCTGTCTGATGAGTGGTCCACAAACTGCATGGCTCCGCCCATCTGACAGATCCAAAGATATTGTCATTGATTGGGGTTATAAGAGCCCAGAATAATGGCCTATTGTCGGGGTCAGTCGGGTTCCTGTAGGCCATAAAGTGATGGCATAAACCACCCCCCAAGTAAAGGGGCTGCGTCTCCCACACGTGTTCTGCGTCCCCCAGCCCCCACATTCATTCTCTGGGTGACAGGCTACAGGGACCAGGAATAACTAAGCCTATGGAGGGGGGCGGAGGTCCGGTATGGAGGGGAGGTCCAGTTCTGGTACTTACTGCGGAGATCAGCGCTTGTCCCCCTGCAGAGGCTGCGCGCCCCCCGATCTGTACAGACACAGGAGACGCTCGTCACTGTCTCATCAGTACTCGGCACCAGGGGTGTAATGGCGGCTGCTCACCTGTAGGAGGCGCCGTTCAGGTCCACGTTGGTTCCGGTTTGATCGCCTGGAGGCCAATGTGTTGTCGCCATTAAATATTCTTTGTTGACGCAATTTCTGAGACTTTCTGGAATGCGACCTGCAGGAATATTGCGCGGTCAGGTGTGATGCGGCTGTGACCCCTGACCTCGCCCCGGGGGTGACCTCTTACCTGTGACCGCTCTGCGGATCTCGGTGGCCGCGGCTTCTCTCATCTCCAGGGACGCCTGCTCGCTGTACCAGGCCGTGTGCGGGGTGCAGATCAGGTTGGGGGCCTCCTTCAGCGGACCCTGGGCGTATCTGACGGGTACAAGGGATTTTACATTTGTGTAACGGTTCTGTGCCCCTGAGGCCGAGGCTGCACGACCACGACCACCTACCTGCACGCTGTGATACTCACATGAAGGGTTCAGACTCGTGCACATCCAGCGCTGCCCCCCGCACTCGCCCTTCCTTCAGGGCCTGAGCCAAAGACTTCTCATCCACCAGACCCCCACGGGCCGTATTCACCAGGAAAGCCCCCTGCCTCATCTGCAGACGCAACGCACACACGTGACACAGGACTGGCCGCAACTCACACCTGCAGCTTCTAAGATCACAACTAATGACAGAGGATAAAAAACAGCTCCTCTCCGGGGCACGGCAGTGACTAAGCTCCACTCCACGAGCTGCAATACCGGCACTGACCAGGGTCAGGGGTGGCACCATTTACCTTGTGTATTTCGCAATGTTTGTGTAACTGGGGGGAGGGGTGGCAGGATATTAGGTCATTTAGCGGTGATGTCCACACTGCGCTCCTAACCTAATGTATGCTGTGACCTGAGGCCGCTAATCATCCTCTGTATCCTGACAGGAGGTGAGGGAAGGACAACGGCAGATATCAAGGGAAGTGCAAGTTGTTATTTTTACACTACCTTAAAGGGGTTGTCGTGTGTGTGTGTGTGCGTGCAGTCACCGCACTTACACACATTACGCAAAACATGCGGCCAACCCCTTTAAGATTTAAGGCCATTGTCCTTCCCTCACTGTCTAGATACAGAGGATGAGCATATATAGGTTGTAGTTAGGAGCGCAGTGTGGACCACTCTATACTGACCGAGGCCAGAGGTAAGTACTGAGGGAAGCAACTTCACCTGTATAATCCATAGACACAATAAATGCAGCATTAAAGGGGTTGGCCACTTCTCACCTGTCCCTGTGTCTTTCTTTGAGGGCTCACGTGATGAAGACACGAGGCAGTAAAGGGACAACTTATGTAAATGTGTGGACAACCCCTTTAAGCAGTTTCTCCGCTCTCTACATTGCGCACATTCTTTATAATTTGCAGAACTTCTGGCGCCCAGAATGTTACACGTGATTCGGATTCAGCCATTATTCTGCAGGTAAGTTCCCCGCTGGCTGTCACTTACCTGCTTGATAGTGAAGTCGTTGATGAGGTGGTGGTTGTGTTCGTTCAGGTTGCAGTGCAGGGACACGCAGTCGCTTTGGTAAAGCAAGTCCTGCAGTGTGTAGACCCTCTGCACCCCCAGCGAGCGCTCCGTCCCGTCCTGCAGGTATGGGTCATAAAAGAGAACATTGAAGCCAAACACCTTGGCCCTGACGGCCACTGCCTGTCCTACACGACCTGCGAGAGAAAACATGGCGTCAGCTGAACCACTCGCCACAGGCGGCGCAATCATCACTCATAGTAACCCATGGCGGTAAGTGCTCAGCCAATCATGTGACTACACATTATATACTGGTCCAATAGAGTGTAATAGACAGGAGATCCTGACAGTGCAGAGCGCCCCCCGCAGCATCACACAGGTATTACAGCTCAGCCCCTGATCTCATGGGGATATAATGTAATAGACAGGAGATCCTGACAGCACAGAGCGCCCCCCGCAGCATCACACAGGTATTACAGCTCAGCCCCTGATCTCATGGTGATATAATGTAATAGACAGGAGATCCTGACAGTGCAGAGCGCCCCCCGCAGCATCACACAGGTATTACAGCTCAGCCCCTGATCTCATGGTGATATAGTGTAATAGACAGGAGATCCTGACAGTGCAGAGCGCCCCCCGCAGCATCACACAGGTATTACAGCTCAGCCCCTGATCTCATGGGGATATAATGTAATAGACAGGAGATCCTGACAGTGCAGAGCGCCCCCCGCAGCATCACACAGGTATTACAGCTCAGCCCCTGATCTCATGGTGATATAGTGTAATAGACAGGAGATCCTGACAGCACAGAGCGCCCCCCGCAGCATCACACAGGTATTACAGCTCAGCCCCTGATCTCATGGCGATATAATGTAATAGACAGGAGATCCTGACAGCACAGAGCGCCCCCTGCAGCATCACACAGGTATTACAGCTCAG
This sequence comes from Engystomops pustulosus, assembly GCF_040894005.1. Taxonomy (NCBI): domain Eukaryota; kingdom Metazoa; phylum Chordata; class Amphibia; order Anura; family Leptodactylidae; genus Engystomops; species Engystomops pustulosus. Next base: position 79,170,688 of record NC_092421.1, read on the forward strand.
CCCCTGATCTCATGGGGATATAATGTAATAGACAGGAGATCCTGACAGCACAGAGCGCCCCCCGCAGCATCACACAGGTATTACAGCTCAGCCCCTGATCTCATGGGGATATAATGTAATAGACAGGAGATCCTGACAGTGCAGAGCGCCCCCCGCAGCATCACACAGGTATTACAGCTCAGCCCCTGATCTCATGGGGATATAATGTAATAGACAGGAGATCCTGACAGTGCAGAGCGCCCCCCGCAGCATCACACAGGTATTACAGCTCTGCCCCTGATCTCATGGGGATATAGTGTAATAGACAGGAGATCCTGACAGCGCAGAGCGCCCCCCGCAGCATCACACAGGTATTACAGCTCAGCCCCTGATCTCATGGGGATATAATGTAATAGACAGGAGATCCTGACAGCACAGAGCGCCCCCCGCAGCATCACACAGGTATTACAGCTCAGCCCCTGATCTCATGGTGATATAATGTAATAGACAGGAGATCCTGACAGTGCAGAGCGCCCCCCGCAGCATCACACAGGTATTACAGCTCAGCCCCTGATCTCATGGTGATATAGTGTAATAGACAGGAGATCCTGACAGTGCAGAGCGCCCCCCGCAGCATCACACAGGTATTACAGCTCAGCCCCTGATCTCATGGGGATATAATGTAATAGACAGGAGATCCTGACAGCACAGAGCGCCCCCCGCAGCATCACACAGGTATTACAGCTCAGCCCCTGATCTCATGGTGATATAATGTAATAGACAGGAGATCCTGACAGCGCAGAGCGCCCCCCGCAGCATCACACAGGTATTACAGCTCAGCCCCTGATCTCATGGTGATATAATGTAATAGACAGGAGATCCTGACAGCACAGAGCGCCCCCCGCAGCATCACACAGGTATTACAGCTCAGCCCCTGATCTCATGGTGATATAATGTAATAGACAGGAGATCCTGACAGCACAGAGCGCCCCCCGCAGCATCACACAGGTATTACAGCTCTGCCCCTGATCTCATGGGGATATAATGTAATAGACAGGAGATCCTGACAGTGCAGAGCGCCCCCCGCAGCATCACACAGGTATTACAGCTCCGCCCCTGATCTCATGGGGATATAATGTAATAGACAGGAGATCCTGACAGCACAGAGCGCCCCCCGCAGCATCACACAGGTATTACAGCTCTGCCCCTGATCTCATGGGGATATAATGTAATAGACAGGAGATCCTGACAGCACAGAGCGCCCCCCGCAGCATCACACAGGTATTACAGCTCTGCCCCTGATCTCATGGTGATATAATGTAATAGACAGGAGATCCTGACAGTGCAGAGCGCCCCCCGCAGCATCACACAGGTATTACAGCTCAGCCCCTGATCTCATGGGGATATAATGTAATAGACAGGAGATCCTGACAGCACAGAGCGCCCCCCGCAGCATCACACGGGTATTACAGCTCAGCCCCTGATCTCATGGGGATATAATGTAATAGACAGGAGATCCTGACAGCACAGAGCGCCCCCTGCAGCATCACACAGGTATTACAGCTCAGCTCCTGATCTCATGGGGATATAATGTAATAGACAGGAGATCCTGACAGCGCAGAGCGCCCCCCGCAGCATCACACAGGTATTACAGCTCTGCCCCTGATCTCATGGGGATATAATGTAATAGACAGGAGATCCTGACAGCACAGAGCGCCCCCCGCAGCATCACACAGGTATTACAGCTCAGCCCCTGATCTCATGGTGATATAATGTAATAGACAGGAGATCCTGACAGCACAGAGCGCCCCCCGCAGCATCACACAGGTATTACAGCTCTGCCCCTGATCTCATGGGGATATAATGTAATAGACAGGAGATCCTGACAGCGCAGAGCGCCCCCCGCAGCATCACACAGGTATTACAGCTCAGCCCCTGATCTCATGGTGATATAATGTAATAGACAGGAGATCCTGACAGCACAGAGCGCCCCCCGCAGCATCACACAGGTATTACAGCTCTGCCCCTGATCTCATGGGGATATAATGTAATAGACAGGAGATCCTGACAGCACAGAGCGCCCCCCGCAGCATCACACAGGTATTACAGCTCAGCCCCTGATCTCATGGTGATATAATGTAATAGACAGGAGATCCTGACAGTGCAGAGCGCCCCCCTCAGCATCACACAGGTATTACAGCTCTGCCCCTGATCTCATGGGGATATAATGTAATAGACAGGAGATCCTGACAGCACAGAGCGCCCCCCGCAGCATCACACAGGTATTACAGCTCCGCTCCTGATCTCATGGTGATATAGTGTAATAGACAGGAGATCCTGACAGTGCAGAGCGCCCCCCGCAGCATCACACAGGTATTACAGCTCAGCCCCTGATCTCATGGGGATATAATGTAATAGACAGGAGATCCTGACAGTGCAGAGCGCCCCCCGCAGCATCACACAGGTATTACAGCTCAGCCCCTGATCTCATGGTGATATAATGTAATAGACAGGAGATCCTGACAGCACAGAGCGCCCCCCGCAGCATCACACAGGTATTACAGCTCAGCCCCTGATCTCATGGGGATATAGTGTAATAGACAGGAGATCCTGACAGTGCAGAGCGCCCCCCGCAGCATCACACAGGTATTACAGCTCAGCCCCTGATCTCATGGTGATATAATGTAATAGACAGGAGATCCTGACAGTGCAGAGCGCCCCCCGCAGCATCACACAGGTATTACAGCTCAGCCCCTGATCTCATGGTGATATAATGTAATAGACAGGAGATCCTGACAGTGCAGAGCGCCCCCCGCAGCATCACACAGGTATTACAGCTCCGCCGCCCCTGATCTCATGGTGATATAATGTAATAGACAGGAGATCCTGACAGCACAGAGCGCCCCCCGCAGCATCACACAGGTATTACAGCTCTGCCCCTGATCTCATGGTGATATAATGTAATAGACAGGAGATCCTGACAGCGCAGAGCGCCCCCTGCAGCATCACACAGGTATTACAGCTCAGCCCCTGATCTCATGGTGATATAATGTAATAGACAGGAGATCCTGACAGCACAGAGCGCCCCCCGCAGCATCACACAGGTATTACAGCTCAGCCCCTGATCTCATGGTGATATAATGTAATAGACAGGAGATCCTGACAGCACAGAGCGCCCCCCGCAGCATCACACAGGTATTACAGCTCCGCCCCTGATCTCATGGTGATATAATGTAATAGACAGGAGATCCTGACAGCGCAGAGCGCCCCCTGCAGCATCACACAGGTATTACAGCTCAGCCCCTGATCTCATGGTGATATAATGTAATAGACAGGAGATCCTGACAGCGCAGAGCGCCCCCCGCAGCATCACACAGGTATTACAGCTCAGCCCCTGATCTCATGGTGATATAATGTAATAGACAGGAGATCCTGACAGCGCAGAGCGCCCCCCGCAGCATCACACGGGTATTACAGCTCAGCCCCTGATCTCATGGTGATATAATGTAATAGACAGGAGATCCTGACAGCACAGAGCGCCCCCCGCAGCATCACACAGGTATTACAGCTCAGCCCCTGATCTCATGGGGATATAATGTAGTAGACAGGAGATCCTGACAGCGCAGAGCGCCCCCTGCAGCATCACACAGGTATTACAGCTCCGCCGCCCCTGATCTCATGGTGATATAATGTAATAGACAGGAGATCCTGACAGCACAGAGCGCCCCCCGCAGCATCACACAGGTATTACAGCTCAGCCCCTGATCTCATGGGGATATAATGTAGTAGACAGGAGATCCTGACAGCGCAGAGCGCCCCCCGCAGCATCACACAGGTATTACAGCTCAGCCCCTGATCTCATGGTGATATAATGTAAAAGACAGGAGATCCTGACAGTGCAGAGCGCCCCCCGCAGCATCACACAGGTATTACAGCTCAGCCCCTGATCTCATGGTGATATAGTGTAATAGACAGGAGATCCTGACAGTGCAGAGCGCCCCCCGCAGCATCACACTGGTATTACAGCTCAGCCCCTGATCTCATGGGGATATAATGTAATAGACAGGAGATCCTGACAGCACAGAGCGCCCCCCGCAGCATCACACAGGTATTACAGCTCAGCCCCTGATCTCATGGTGATATAATGTAATAGACAGGAGATCCTGACAGCGCAGAGCGCCCCCCGCAGCATCACACAGGTATTACAGCTCAGCCCCTGATCTCATGGCGATATAATGTAATAGACAGGAGATCCTGACAGCGCAGAGCGCCCCCCGCAGCATCACACAGGTATTACAGCTCAGCCCCTGATCTCATGGTGATATAATGTAATAGACAGGAGATCCTGACAGCGCAGAGCGCCCCCCGCAGCATCACACGGGTATTACAGCTCAGCCCCTGATCTCATGGTGATATAATGTAATAGACAGGAGATCCTGACAGCGCAGAGCGCCCCCCGCAGCATCACACAGGTATTACAGCTCAGCCCCTGATCTCATGGTGATATAATGTAATAGACAGGAGATCCTGGCAGCACAGAGCGCCCCCCGCAGCATCACACAGGTATTACAGCTCAGCCCCTGATCTCATGGGGATATAATGTAATAGACAGGAGATCCTGACAGTACAGAGCGCCCCCTGCAGCATCACACAGGTATTACAGCTCAGCCCCTGATCTCATGGTGATATAGTGTAATAGACAGGAGATCCTGACAGTGCAGAGCGCCCCCCGCAGCATCACACAGGTATTACAGCTCAGCCCCTGATCTCATGGGGATATAATGTAATAGACAGGAGATCCTGACAGTACAGAGCGCCCCCTGCAGCATCACACAGGTATTACAGCTCAGCCCCTGATCTCATGGGGATATAATGTAATAGACAGGAGATCCTGGCAGCACAGAGCGCCCCCCGCAGCATCACACAGGTATTACAGCTCAGCCCCTGATCTCATGGGGATATAATGTAATAGACAGGAGATCCTGACAGTACAGAGCGCCCCCTGCAGCATCACACAGGTATTACAGCTCAGCCCCTGATCTCATGGTGATATAGTGTAATAGACAGGAGATCCTGACAGCGCAGAGCGCCCCCCGCAGCATCACACAGGTATTACAGCTCAGCCCCTGATCTCATGGTGATATAATGTAATAGACAGGAGATCCTGACAGCACAGAGCGCCCCCCGCAGCATCACACAGGTATTACAGCTCTGCCCCTGATCTCATGGGGATATAATGTAATAGACAGGAGATCCTGACAGCGCAGAGCGCCCCCTGCAGCATCACACAGGTATTACAGCTCAGCCCCTGATCTCATGGTGATATAGTGTAATAGACAGGAGATCCTGACAGCACAGAGCGCCCCCCGCAGCATCACACAGGTATTACAGCTCCGCCCCTGATCTCATGGTGATATAATGTAATAGACAGGAGATCCTGACAGCACAGAGCGCCCCCCGCAGCATCACACAGGTATTACAGCTTCGCTCCCGCTCACATGTCCCTGATCTCATGGTGACGGGGCTCAGTATGGAGCTGATCTTTAAGGCGATGAGGCTGCATTAACCTCTTCTGACCCAGATTATCAGTGAATTACAGGTCATTAGTACAGAACACGACACATGTTACCATTAACCCCTTCCTTACACCTGTCACCAGGTTTTACCCCTTAATCAGCCCCTTAGGCAAGGAATGGAATTCCCTCGCCTGTTACCTATACAAAATCTCCTCCATCATCCTGTATACGGGGCATCATGAGAAGAGTCATGTTTAGAGGTTGCAGGGGGGGGGGGCACTTCAGAAGATCCTTTTCTGTGTCACATAAAGATAAGAATCTCATCTTTTGGGTCACATCAGCCTTGTGGTTCTGGGAGCTACAGAACCAGAGATACAGGCAGCTAAAGGCAGGTACTGGACGTTCACCTTGGATGTCCATGTTTTAGCTGCCTGTAATAGACAGATGAAAACTTATCTTTCATATAACACAGAGTTTCCCGGTGCTCTAGAAGAAGAAAGCGCCTTGTGACCCCATGTCTGCAACCACCAAACTTGACTCATCTCATAGAAGTACAATCCTACATTTATCCACAGCCACAGAGGGAACCCGGCAGCCATAGGATTCATCAATAATGTACAATTTATCACTTACCAAATCCTATCAAGCCAAGAGTCTCTCCCCGGACACGCGCCGCCCCGGATGCCACCTCTCGGATCTGCTCCACGCTGTGCACCCGGGTGCCCTCCCGCAGCGCCTGGTACAGCCACGTGTTCCTGCGGTACAGGTTCAGGATGTGGCAGATTGTAGAGTCGGCCGTCTCCTCCACAGCGGCTGAAGGGATGTTACACACCGCCACACCTAAAAGAGGGGAACCAGAACCAAGAGATTATCCACCTCCATCCTCCCACTTCAGTCTCTGTGCAGAGAAGTGTAGTCAAGGGTGTTGGGATTGGGGGTCTGTCTGCTGGGGGTTTTAGCATTGGGGGTCTGTCTTCCGGGGGTCTTAACACTGGGGGTCTGTCTGCTGGGGGTCTTAGCATTGGGGGTCTGTCTTCTGGGGGTTTTAGCATTGGGGGTCTGTCTTCTGGGGGTCTGTCTGCATCCCCTGCTCAGCACCTCGTAGACACAAGAGCCCTGTTCTGGGGGGTCCCGTGCTGTTTGATTAGAAAGTGAATGTCATCTACATTCAATGTAAATACAAAGATACCGCCACGTGGTGCACAGAATCTGCTGCAACTATTCCTCTCAATGGGAAAAGAGAAATTCTCCAGACCTATCACACATTGGTAATAGACCCCGGAGAATCAGTAATGACCTATGACCTGTGTATGGGGGGGGGGACCTTTCACACATTGGTAATAGACCCCGGAGAATCAGTAATGACCTATGACCTGTGTATGGGGGGGGGACCTTTCACACATTGGTAATAGACCCCGGAGAATCAGTAATGACCTATGACCTGTGTATAGGGAGGGGGGACCTTTCACACATTGGTAATAGACCCCGGAGAATCTCTGATAGAATCCAGGATGTTAGAGAATATTTTATGTCCAGAGGAAAATCTTCAACCGGAGCCGGGTGTAACACGAGGGGAATGATTCCAGCAAAGTATCAATGTGGAGCAGAACTTCTACAGATATGAAGTATCCGGCCCGATAGAACCCATGAGATACAATACCCAGATCTGCGGCCGCCTTGATGTCAATGTTGTCGTATCCGCTGCCGATCCGCACGATGACCCGAAGAGACTTAAACTTCTCCAAGTCTTCGCGCGTCAGTGTAATCGTATGATACATCATGGCCCCCACCGCTTCATTCAGAACCTGCAACACAGGAATTTACATGGCGCTCACATACACTGCAGCGGTGTACACGGAGCGCAGCAGCAGCTCCACAATCTCCCCCATAGATGAGGGAGGAGAAGCTTCAGAGGTTGTTTCAGGATAACGTTCTGCGCTCTCCGTCCTGGGCCGGGTCTGTATTGTGCACTGGCTCCGGCTTCTAATCCTAGAGACTTATTTTACGCCTTTAAAGGAACCTGTCCGAGGAATTTTGGGCACTAAATCTTAATTGGAGTCGATGGTTTAGTGAATTGCCCTGTAGGACGCATAAAAGTGAAACACTTATTGCCCTGTATGTACCCATCAGTCTTGGGCTTCCAGATACAGCACTCACAGATGTCTGGTACAGACACGGCAAGCACAGCGCTCTGGTATCTCCAGGACTCTGTGCCAGAGAAAATGTAAGGGCTTGAGACTTGCCCGAGCTGCCGCTTCCTCCTGTTGGTGATAACGGGCCCCAGTTATCAAGAACCAAAGGGGTCCCAGCAGCCAGGTGCCCACAGATCAGATTGTTATCCCCGATGCCAGTGATGGCAAACATTTTAAATAGCGCTGAGCACCATGTCCTGGTCTTTCTAAGACTTCAGGAAGAGTCCCTTCTGGCAAACTGTGTATTATGCTGACAACCTGGGTGCCCACCGGGGAGGCGGCTCCGGGTGCCACCCGTGCCATAGGTCCACCACCACTGGCTGAGCTGCAGCCTTTGGTAATTTTGCTGCTAGCTTGTGCATCCTCGGCTTTTTTTGGACATCCAAGTCCCAGGACTGAGCTTGGTCCCCGTGTAACGCGGGAGGAGGAGGATGACACATGATACGACCCCACGGTTCAGGGATTGTGGTCACTTACCTTCTCATGGATCTCCTGTGTGGACTGAGCATCACAAAATGCCACCGTGGCCAAATCTTTCAGGATGGGCATCTCCACGGTGCAGTCCCTGCCATCCAGCAGCGCGATCAGCGGGCGAGGGTGCATGGGACCGTTCAGCGTCTGGGGCCTCATATCTACAGAGAGACACAAGCAAAGCTTCATTATCTCTATGGAACCAGACGACATCTACGGCTATAGCTCCAACGTGTTCTGTAGCGCTGTACATTTCCTTCCTTTTTAGATTACAATATAAGTGACAGAGACTGATACCTGGTTAGTAAAATATCCATACGTGGGGGATGTAGTAACACAAAGCAGAGCACCAGGCACGATTCTGCCCCCATAGAAGGTCACTGACTGTTCATGTAGGAAGGTTCTCACCTAGGACTCCCCTCTAACCTGAGAAATCATTACTCTGGGGGCTAAGACCTTATACAAGTCTTTCTACATGTCCCGAATGCTGCATTCCAGAAACAGTGCCCCACCTGTCCACAGGCCGTGTGTGGTATAGCAGCCCAGGCCCAGCTCACACCATGCAACACAAGTCTATGGTCTATACTGGGAGAGGGTAATGGACACCGCAAGCCTCAAAGGGTTGTCCAACAAAGACAAAATTCTTAAATAGACTCAAAATATCACATTCACATATTCAACGTTATTAACAAAAATCCTTCATTTCACAGATATAATTCCAACCTGTCTATCAGTCCTGATGTACACAATTTATTTAAAATTTTATTTTTATGTTCACAATTTGGTTGCTCTGGGATCTGACTGTAAATCTTCTGTCTATTAATAATGGTCGGATTCTTCTCATGAATAGCTTCTCTTGTCTGCACACTACAGTTCTCTCTGCCTCTTGCCTCATTACAAGAGCAGCTCAGACACAGGCACTTCCTGCTGGTAGCAGCAATGTGCAGAGCAGTGATAGGAGCTAAAACAGCAATAAACTGCAGTAACATTGTAAAGACAGGGATTGAAAATTATCTTGAGAATTATCTTTCATGGGCAATGCCCTATAACACCATGAAAAGGAAATCTCCCATCACACTCCATCCTGATTAAACCAGGGACATTACTCATAGATCCAGGCACCGGGACTGTGGGATCTTCTTTTAATTTTAGAAGCAAGGAGGAAATGGCTAAAAAATATATCAACTTTTACAATTATACTAATGAGTTTGAAGGGCTGTGGGCGTTACCAAAGCCCCTCTGTGCTGTAGCTACACAGGCTGTTACACTGTCACACCCTCCCACTGCTCTCTCATCACTTAGCGCCTCTCTCTGCCTGATTTAACTTCACACATTGGAAGGGAGTGTTCCTGCACAGTGTAACAGCCTGTGAAGCTACAGCACAGAAGGACATGGGTAACGCCCCCTAGAGTTCATTAGCATAATTATGAAAGTTTATTTTAGAAAGCAAGGAGGCCATGGATAACAAATATAAGAAGATCCCACAGTCCCGGTGTCCCTGGTTTATCAGGATGGATTTTAATTTCCTTTAACATGAATGAAGCCGCACGGGACTCATCCGCGCCACGTCTGGTCAGACGTGGCGCAGGTTTTGGAAATAAGCAGCTGAGTTTGGTTTCTGTTATCTGCAATAAACTATAGGACTGTATGTGCCTGCAGGAAGTGACCAATCAGGTGAGAGAGATGACTGGAGGGGTCTGTATACCGAGCAGATCCTCCCCAGTAATAGCCCATCACTCCCTACACTCCCCTCTGTAATCCTCTGGGGCTCCTATAGCCCCTGGCGCATACACATGGAGGTTACTGTAGAGACGCCCGTCCTGGGAGTTCAGTTGCTGAGTAACATGTGGAGAAAACTTTCCCATCACATTCTCTGCCGAATCACGTGAAATGAATCATAACAGTCATAGGGACAGCAAATCCCGAAATCTCAGCATTTCTAGGGGGCACTTACTAGGCAGGTGCCGCACTGGACGAGTCCTCACGTCCCTCCATTACACACAAAGCCTTAGATGGAAACAATGTAATACTTCACGCATCCTGCGGGGGCGCCGTATTATATATATTATACAGGAAAGCACAACTGCTGCAAAGAGCCATCACATTATTAGTTGTGTGTTGGATTTAGCGTCTCCCCCTGATGCCATATAATTAAGGTTATAATAATATTGGGGAGCACAGACGTGGCCGCTACTTTCAGATCTATTCCCCAAGAAAAAGACAGAAAATTGCAGTTTAACCAAATGTTTTATGGCTCGGAGAGTAGAGTCAGATGCCGCTCTGTAAAGCTGTCATTAGGCCTGACTTACTCTCAGTCTAACAGATTTATTAATTAAAGGGCATCTACCACCAGGATGAAGGACTGTAAACCCAGCACTGACATCCTGGAGTGCGCCCCCTCTGGCAGGATCCGCTCTTTTAGCTTCTTACACCCTGTGTTTTAAATAATGTAAATGAGCCTGAGGGCTCCAGGGTCCATAGATATCAATGGAGCCCAGAGCCCCAAAGGGTCATTTTCATTATTAAAACTTTTTTTTGTAAGAACTAGGGCATAAGAAGCTAAAGAAGAGCAGATCCTGCCAGAGGTCAGTGCTGGGTTTATGGTCCTTCATCCTGGTGGTAGACGTCCGTTAAGCCCAATCATGTTTCCACCCACCCTGGGGGTTAGGTCACTGATGCCGCACACCATTGGTACAGTAGGTAAAAGCAATAACCCAACCACAAAGACAGAGAATGGATCCGCATCTATAACACACGGCTGCATAATATACAATAATTAGGAATTTAACCCCTTCTATAACGTCTGGCACAAACATCTGTAGTACGAGTAATATCTAAATCTACGAAATTACTTGGCTCTGGAGACGCCATGGTGGAGACAATGATGGGGGGTCCAGTCCGTCTGGTTACTTTCTGGTAAGGTGAGTGGAGGGACGGCTGCCCGGTCAGAGGAGGTGGTGGGAAGGTGACGGAGGTCTCCAGATGCCCCCCCTGTTTGCGCAGCAGTTGTGGGCTGCAGTGGGGGCTGTGCACCGGAGAGGTGGGGGGGAGGCGTTCTCTCTTCATCAGCTCCATGGGCACCGTGTAGCTCGTGGGATAAGCCGTCTTTGGCCCAGTGCTGACATTGGTGGGTACGACAGTCATTGGGATGCCAGACTGAGCCGGGTAGGCAGAGGCCGGCCGGGGCTGGGCAGGCATAGAGTAGGCTGCTGTTTGCATGAACTGGGGGTTCTGGACGCCCATTCCACCGGTGGGGTAGCTGGCGGTTTCCAGCAGGTGCTGTGACGGGGCACTAGACGGCCTGCGGTGAAGTTCAGCCATTCGTGGAGACACAGGCTGTAAGGACACGGCATGTGCTGGATTCTGAGCTCCATCCATCAAGGGATTGTTAAGAGTCTGCGCATGGAAGTCGCTGCGCATAAGATCCCCACGGTGGCTGAAGCTGTTGGAGCGAGCGCGGGATCTCAGGGAGTTGCTCTTCTGTTGATCTTGTCTCAGCATCTGCAGATCTGTCCTGTAGCTCTTGATAAGACCTGAGAGCAATCTCGCTTGGCCAAGATTAGCAGCGACTGATTTAATGTCGTGTTCCTCCATGACGGCCAATGAACTGGGCGTGTCGAAGCCTTGCTGTATTAATGCGCTGATGGTGCTTTCCGAGAGGCCTTCGTTCCGCAGGACAGCAAGGAAGTCCATATCCACCGTCCTTTTCAGTTCGGACCCAGGCAGGGACATGGGAATCTGGGCATGAGATGGAGCTACGGCGTTATCGTAGGCGTCATAAACCATCTTTGCAGCGACGTTCTCCCTGGCTGAGCCATGATAACCACGATTTGCTGTGATAGATGAAGTCCCCAGGGTGCCGTCCATGGCAGCAGAGTCACTGGGCTCCACCACTAGGCAGGTAGGAGCCGTCTGCCTCCCTGTAGAGGGATCAATGGATCTTTCCATCATCTCACTATACATCTGTCTATTGGGGAAGGCGGATGCCTCGGAGCCATACCTGGGGTTGGGAGCTTCTATGTGGTACCTGGCAGGGGAAGAGTCCCGGCTCCTTGAACGCTGTCCCTCAGCGATGACTCTTCCTGTAGGATCTCTATAGATGCGACCCACTTCTTGTGGGTGATAGGGACGTGCAGGGTTCTGATCCCAGGCTGCGCGGCTGCTTGGAGGACCATAAGCGTGTCCTGCACGATTCAGCATTGGGTCTCTGTAATAACGAGGATCCTCCAGGGATCTGCCCGGCAAAGAAGAATCATAATAATCGTGCACAGATCCACGGCCAGACATGGCCACCAGCCTCTCGTAGGGATCGCTGAAGTCTGGGACAGAGTTATTCCTTCCTGGTCTGCGATCCTGACGCACTAAGTGACCTTGCTGACCTGGGGTATATGCGTCTGGGTAAGAATACACGTCCGCCTTTATCTCCAAGCTGCCTGGCACGATAATATCGCGGGATCTGCTGCTCGGCAGCTTGTACAAAGCTTCCTCTCCGTTGTAGGTCAGAGAATTGCCGGCTGCTCGGTGATATCCTGATGAGACGTCTCCCTCCCAGCTGCCTTCATGCCAACCTGCAGCATCCCAGCTACGAGAGCGGCTGATGCTCGTCTGCTTGCTTGGAACCGGCATTGGGGGGGAAAAACCTCCCGGCTTAGATACTGGAGGAGGAGGAGGAGGGAACGAATCGTCTCAGTCAAAATCTTCTGTTACACGTCCAAAAAAAAAAACCTACACAATAAACAGACGTCGCTGCACCTGAGCTTCTCCGCAGCCACAAAGCACAAACAGGCGGCTTGAGTTACACAAGTATCGGCTGAATTATTAATCCGGGTAATAGAAGACGCCACAGCACGACACCCCGGGTCCTGCAGCTTCAGGCTCTGCCCGCACGAGCCGGCGACATTGTATTCCTATGGATAACTCTGCGCAGATTAAAAAACCTGTAAAGCCCTAATCCTGCCCGACACAGAGCGGTGGGAGACCCTCCCCAGCGTCACAGCAGGCGGCCCCCCACCTCTCCTGCTGCGTCTCACCCATGAAGAAGCGAACCGCCGCCGGATAGCCGCACAACACAGCGCCGGGACCAACATCTGCAGCACAGGACGGACTCATCTCTGTCCTCACATGGAATATTACAGGGACCAGGAAGGATCTGCAGATGTGAGAACACAGGAAAATGTAGGGAATAAGTCACTAAACTTCCTACAAATCTACAGTATGACGAGTGTGAACAGGGGCCGAGGACATTTCCCGCTGAGGGTTTCGGAGGCTGGAGGAAGCCATTGCAGGATAATGAAAGTCCTGATCCAGCGGCTTAGTCCTGCCCATCACACTAACGCAGCCTGACCCTAATCCTGCCGGATCACGCGCTAATCCCTAAATCTATAGGCAGAGGACAAATACACAATGAGCAGCAGGAGCTGGAATTACTGCAGAAAGTACCAAAACATCTGATGTCAAAAGCCGCTCCGGTTTTGGTACCTGAAGGCCCAATAGTACAGAACCAAAATATCATGGGACCAAGTCCCCGTTGCACAGGACTGGGCAGAAGTCCCCGGTACGTAGGACTAGGCAGAAGTCCCCGGTGCACAGGACGAGGCAGAAGTCCCCGGTACATAGGACTAGGCAGAAGTCCCCGGTACATAGGACTAGGCAGAAGTCCCCGGTGCATAGGACTAGGCAGAAGTCCCCGGTACATAGGACTAGGCAGAAGTCCCCGGTGCATAGGACTAGGCAGAAGTCCCCGGCGCACAGGACGAGGCAGAAGTGTGCAAGGCTTGTCCTGAACTCCATGAACCACCATGATAGTCCAGAACCGCCCATGGGCTGCACAGGGGGCCCCAGGGTCTTGGGGGCCCATAAGGAGGATCCCTCATATGCCCAGCGCTACATGGATATTACATACTGGGCCCTGTATACTCCAGTTACACCTCAGCTCCGGAACGTCTTATCCTCCGCCATCTCTCCGCGTTAAATACAGGATCTATTTCTAGGGAAACCTGATCGCTCCCTGGTAATCCTCACGTCAGGCAGTTTCCAAAGCAGAAGGGACCAAACGGCAGGGATAGGGGGACAAAAGCACCAGGAGAGGGCAGGGATCTGATAACAGGAAGGTCATAGGGTCCCGGATCGGTTACTGATCACCAGGGGCTTATTAATAAATAACAGGAAGATGACGGCGGCAACAACGATCACATTACAACAAAGTAACCAGGAATTACATTAAATACTGGAGCAGGAGATTGCATACAGTGTGCTATCTGCAGGCAGCATGTTATAGAGCAGGAGGAGCTGAGCAGATTGTACATAGTGTCCTATCTGCAGGCAGCATGTTATAAAGCAGGAGGAGCTGAGCACATTGTACATAGTGTCCTATCTGCAGGCAGCATGTTATAGAGCAGGAGAAGCTGAGCACATTGTACATAGTGTCCTATCTGCAGGCAGCATGTTATAGAGCGGGAGAAGCTGAGCAGATTGTACATAGTGTCCTATCTGCAGGCAGCATGTTATAGAGCGGGAGGAGCTGAGAAGATTGTACATAGTGTCCTATCTGCAGGCAGCATGTTATAGAGCAGGAGGAGCGGAGCAGATTGTACATAGTGTCCTATCTGCAGGCATCATGTTATAGAGCAGGAGGAGCTGAGCAGATTGTACACAGTGTCCTATCTGCAGGCTGCATGTTACAGAGCAGGAGGAGCTGAGCAGATTGTACATAGTGTCCTATCTGCAGGCAGCATGTTATAGAGCGGGAGGAGCTGAGCAGATTGTACATAGTGTCCTATCTGCAGGCAGCATGTTATAGAGCGGGAGGAGCTGAGAAGATTGTACATAGTGTCCTATCTGCAGGCAGCATGTTATAGAGCGGGAGGAGCTGAGCACATTGTACATAGTGTCCTATCTGCAGGCAGCATGTTATAAAGCAGGAGGAGCTGAGCATATTGCACATAGTGTCCTATCTGCAGGCAGCATGTTATAGAGCAGGAGGAGCTGAGCATATTGCACATAGTGTCCTATCTGCAGGCAGCATGTTATAGAGCAGGGGGAGCTGAGCAGACTGTACACAGTGTCCTATCTGCAGGCAGAATGTTATAGAGCAGGGGGAGCTGAGCAGATTGTACACAGTGTCCTATCTGCAGGCAGCATGTTATAGAGCAGGAGGAGCTGAGAAGATTGTACATAGTCTCCTATCTGCAGGCAGCATGTTATAGAGCAGGAGGAGCTGAGCAGATTGTACATAGTGTCCTATCTGCAGGCAGCATGTTATAGAGCAGGAGGAGCTGAGCAGATTGTACATAGTGTCCTATCTGCAGGCAGCATGTTATAGAGCGGGAGGAGCTGAGAAGATTGTACATAGTGTCCTATCTGCAGGCAGCATGTTATAGAGCAGGAGGAGCTGAGCAGATTGTACATAGTGTCCTATCTGCAGGCAGCATGTTATAGAGCGGGAGGAGCTGAGAAGATTGTACATAGTGTCCTATCTGCAGGCAGCATGTTATAGAGCGGGAGGAGCTGAGCAGATTGTACATAGTGTCCTATCTGCAGGCAGCATGTTATAAAGCAGGAGGAGCTGAGCATATTGCACATAGTGTCCTATCTGCAGGCAGCATGTTATAGAGCAGGAGGAGCTGAGCATATTGCACATAGTGTCCTATCTGCAGGCAGCATGTTATAGAGCAGGGGGAGCTGAGCAGACTGTACACAGTGTCCTATCTGCAGGCAGAATGTTATAGAGCAGGAGGAGCTGAGCAGATTGTACATAGTGTCCTATCTGCAGGCAGCATGTTATAGAGCAGGAGGAGCTGAGCATATTGCACATAGTGTCCTATCTGCAGGCAGCATGTTATAGAGCAGGAGGAGCTGAGCAGATTGTACATAGTGTCCTATCTGCAGGCAGCATGTTATAAAGCAGGAGGAGCTGAGCAGATTGTACACATTGTCCTATATGCAGGCAGCATGTTATAGAGCAGGAGGAGCTGAGCATATTGCACATAGTGACCTATCTGCAGGCAGCATGTTATAGAGCAGGAGGAGCTGAGCAGATTGCACATAGTGTCCTATCTGCAGGCAGCATGTTATAGAGCAGGAGGAGCTGAGCAGCTTGTACACAGTGTCCTATCTACAGGCAGCATGTTATAGAGCAGGAGGAGCTGAGCATATTGCACATAGTGTCCTATCTGCAGGCAGCATGTTATAGAGCAGGGGGAACTGAGCAGACTGTACACAGTGTCCTATCTGCAGGCAGAATGTTATAGAGCAGGAGGAGCTGAGCAGATTGTACATAGTGTCCTATCTGCAGGCAGCATGTTATAGAGCAGGAGGAGCTGAGCATATTGCACATAGTGTCCTATCTGCAGGCAGCATGTTATAGAGCAGGAGGAGCTGAGCATATTGCACATAGTGTCCTATCTGCAGGCAGCATGTTATAGAGCAGGAGGAGCTGAGCAGATTGCACATAGTGACCTATCTGCAGGCAGCATGTTATAGAGCAGGAGGAGCTGAGCAGATTGCACATAGTGTCCTATCTGCAGGCAGCATGTTATAGAGCAGGGGGAGCTGAGCAGACTGTACACAGTGTCCTATCTGCAGGCTGCTCGGCTCCTCCTGCTGTGTATATCCTCTATATCAGTGATTTTCAACCTTTTTTGAGCCGCGGCACACTTTTTATACTTAGAAAATCCTGGGGCACACCACCAACCAAAATAGCACAAAATGACACTAAAACAGTCATAAAAGGCCTCCCTTTACTAATCAAAAGCCCCTAGCGGCCTCCCTTTACTAATTAAAAGGCCCTAGCGGCCTCCCTTTACTAATCAAAAGCCCCTAGCGGCCTCCCTTTACTAATCAAAAGCCCCTAGCGGCCTCCCTTTACTAATCAAAAGCCCCTAGTGGCCTCCCTTTACTAATCAAAAGCCCCTAGCGGCCTCCCTTTACTAATTAAGAGCCCCTAGAGGCCTCCCTTTACTAATTAAAAGGCCCTAGCGGCCTCCCTTTACTAATCAAGAGCCCCTAGCGGCCCCCCTTTACTAATTAAGAGCCCCTAGCGGCCTCCCTTTACTAATTAAGAGCCCCTAGAGGCCTCCCTTTACTAATTAAAAGGCCCTAGCGGCCTCCCTTTACTAATCAAGAGCCCCTAGCGGCCTCCCTTTACTAATTAAGAGCCCCTAGCGGCCTCCCTTTACTTATTAAAAGGCCCTAGAGGCCTCCCTTTACTAATCAAAAGCCCCTAGCGGCCTCCCTTTACTAATCAAAAGCCCCTAGCGGCCTCCCTTTACTAATTAAAAGACCCTAGCGGCCTCCCTTTACTAATCAAAAGCCCCTAGCGGCCTCCCTTTACTAATCAAAAGCCCCTAGCGGCCTCCCTTTACTAACTAAAAGCCCCTAGCGGCCTCCCTTTACTAATTAAGAGCCCCTAGAGGCCTCCCTTTACTAATTAAAAGGCCCTAGCGGCCTCCCTTTACTAATCAAGAGCCCCTAGCGGCCTCCCTTTACTAATTAAGAGCCCCTAGCGGCCTCCCTTTACTAATTAAAAGGCCCTAGAGGCCTCCCTTTACTAACTAAAAGCCCCTAGCGGCCTCCCTTTACTAATTAAGAGCCCCTAGCGGCCTCCCTTTACTAATTAAGAGCCCCTAGCGGCCTCCCTTTACTTATTAAAAGGCCCTAGAGCCCCCCCTTTACTAATTAAAAGGCCCTAGAGGCCCCCCTTTACTAATTAAAAGGCCCTAGAGGCCCCCCTTTACTAATTAAAAGGCCCTAGAGGCCCCCCTTTACTGATTAAAAGGCCCTAGAGGCCCCCCTTTACTAATTAAAAGGCCCTAGAGGCCTCCCTTTACTAATTAAAAGGCCCTAGAGGCCCCCCTTAACTAATTAAAAGGCCCTAGAGGCCCCCCTTTACTGATTAAAAGGCCCTAGAGGCCCCCCTTTACTAATTAAAAGGCCCTAGAGGCCCCCCTTTACTAATTAAAAGGCCCTAGAGGCCCCCCTTTACTGATTAAAAGGCCCTAGAGGCCCCCCTTTACTAATTAAAAGGCCCTAGAGGCCCCCCTTTACTGATTAAAAGGCCCTAGAGGCCCCCCTTTACTAATTAAAAGGCCCTAGAGGCCCCCCTTTACTGATTAAAAGGCCCTAGAGGCCCCCCTTTACTAATTAAAAGGCCCTAGAGGCCCCCCTTTACTAATTAAAAGGCAGGTCACGTGACATGGGCCGCGCGGTGCAGGAGCTACAGAAGATGGGCGGATCGACGACGCGGGGCTTGGAGGTAAGTATGGGGGCAGAAACACGGGGCCGCGGCGGCAGCGCTACACAGGGGCTCCCCGCGGCACACTCAACCATGTGTCGCGGCACACAGGTTGAAAATCACTGATCTATATACTGGGGCAAATTTACTTACCCGGCCCATTCGCGATCCAGCGGCGCGTTCTCTGCTCTGGATTCGGGTCCGAAGGTAGTTCCTCCGCCGTCCACCAGGTGGCGCTGCTGCGCTGAAAGTCATCTCATCGCGCCGGAATGCACCACCTCGGACCAGGTGAAGGTAAGCGCTCCCCAAGCGACACTTTTTCGGTTTTTAAATGCGGTGGTTTTTCCGAATACGTCGGGTTTTCGTTCGGCCACGCCCCCCCCCGATTTCCGTCGCGCGCATGCCGGCGCCGATGCGCCACAATCCAATCGCGTGCGCCACAATCCCGGGGCAATTCAGGTACAATCGGCGCAAATCGGTAATATTCGGGTAACACGTCGGGAAAACGCGAATCGGGCCCTTAGTAAATGACCCCCACTGTGTCTGCTTGGCACAACTTGTTCTCAGTAGAAGACCTCAGTGATCAATAGCCGGATGTCACTGACGGGGATTGTCCCTCCATAATTCTCAGGGACAAGCAGCAGGTTAATGCAGGACATTCGGGCTACGAGCTGCGGATTGTTCAGTTATGTATATTCTTAGGTTAATAATAGACGGGAGCAGTCGGCCAATCGCGCAGCCGAGTCTTCTGGACCATGTAGGATGGAGGAGATTCTGTACAGTAAGTAATGGAAGGATTCTATGTATTTATACTGGAGGTCAAAATTAGAGAACACACAATCTCCTCAGTGTCAGGTCATTGTCTGTGCTATCATGAGGAATAAATCAGGATTTTAAGTTTATTTCATAAATTGTAAATGTTCTAAAGCACAAAATAAAAATGTAATTGTGATAAAAGCAAAAGACACTTTCTGATCCCTATAAGTTATTGGTCGTATTCTGGCGCCTGGTGCTGATTTCCTTAATTATCTGACAAACTATTTCCCGGACGTCAAATTCTCCACTTGTCAAAAATGTTGTGCCCCCAGCAGCAGGTGGTCCAGAAGGAAGCCAAAGGGGGGACCCTATCAACCACAGCAAGAGAAGATGTTCTAAGTCCGATTTCCAGAAACCCACAACAGCCACAGAACTGTGACAGAGACTGGAAGAAGAGCGGAGCAGATCCCAGAAGTGTGTCAGACTAGTGGTGTCCTGTGGGTGGTGCTGAGGTCCTGTGGGTGGTGCTGAGGTCCTGTGGGCGGTGCTGAGATTCTGTGGGCGGTGCTGAGGTCCTGTGCTCTCCCTACTGATTGCTGGGACCTGCAATCAGAAATCCTGGATCTGTCACCCCCTGCACTATACATAGGACATCCACTGCACATAGTACACCCCCCCCCCCCACACTGCACATAGTACACACTACACATAGTACACCCCATGCACATAGTATACCCCCCACTGCACATAGTACACCCCCTGCACATAGCACACCCCCTGCACATAGTACACCCCATGCACATAGTATACCCCCCACTGCACATAGTACACCCCCTGCACATACCACACCCCCTGCACATAGTGCACACTGCACATAGTACACACTGCATATAGTACACACTGCACATAGCACACCCACTGCACATAGTACACCCCCTGCACATAGTACACACTGCACATAGTACACACTGCACATAGCACACCCCCTGCACATAGTACACCCCCTGCACATAGTACACACTGCACATAGTACACCTCCTGCACATAGTACACACTGCACATAGTACACACCCTGCACATAGTACACCCCCTGCACATAGCACACCCCCTGCACATAGCACACACCCCCTGCACATAGCACACACCCCCTGCACATAGTACTCCCACTGCACATAGTACACACTGCACATAGTACACCCTGCACATAGTACACAGGACACTGCACATAGTACACCCCCTGCACATAGAACACACCCCCTGCACATAGCACACCCCCTGCACATAGTACACCCTGCACATAGTACACACTGCACATAGCACACCCCCTGCACATAGTACACACCCTGCACATAGTACACACACTGCACATAGCACACCCGCTGCACAAAATACACACCCTGCACATAGTACACCCCCTGCAGATAGTACTCCCCCTGCACATAGTACTCCCCCTGCACATAGTACTCCCCCTGCACATAGTACACACTGCACATAGCACACCCCCTGCACATAACACACTCCCTGAACATAGCACACACTGCACATAGTACACCCCCCTGCAAATAGTACACCCCCCCACTGCACATAGTACACACCCTGCACATAGTACATCCCCCCCCACTGCACATAGTACACACCCTGCACATAGCACACCCCCTGCACATAGTACACACCCTGCACATAGTACACCCCCCCCTGCACATAGCACACCCCCTGCACATAGTACTCCCCCTGCACACAATACATAATACACATACATAATACACCCCCTGCACATAATACACACTACACATAGTACACACTACACATAGTGCACACTGCACATAGTACACACTGCACATAGCACACCCCCTGCACATATTCCACCCACCGCAAATAGTACACACTGCACATAGTACACCCCCTGCACATAGTACACACTGCACATAGTACACACCCCCTGCACATAGTACACACCCTGCACATAGTACACACTACACATAGTACACACTGCACATAGCACACCCCCTGCACATAGTACACCCTGCACATAGTACACACTGTACATAGCACACCCCCTGCACATAGAACACTTGCTGCACATAGTACACCCCCTGCACATAGAACACTTGCTGCACATAGTACACCCCTTGCACATAGAACACCCGCTGCACATAGTACACCCCCTGCACATAATACACACACTGCACATAGCACCCCCTGCACATAGCACACCCCCTGCACATAGCACACACACCCTGCACAAATCACAAACCCCCTGCACAAAGCACACACCCCCTGCACAAAGCGCACACCCCCTGCACATAGCACACCCCCTGCACATAGCACACCCCCTGCACATAGCACACCCCCTGCACATAGTACACCCCCTGCACATAGTACACCCCCTGCACATAGCACACACCCTGCACATAGTACACATCCTGCACATAGTACACCCCCTGCACATAGTACACCCCCTGCACATAGTACACCCCCTGCACATAGTACACCCCCCACTGCACATAGTACACACCCTGCACATAGCACACCCCCTGCACATAGCACACCCCCTGCACATAGTACACCCTGCACATAGTACACCCTGCACATAGTACACACTGCACATAGTGCACACCCCCTGCACATAGCACACCCCCTGCACATAGCACACCCGCTGCACATAGCACACCCCCTGCACATAGTACACCCCCTGCACATAGTACACCCCCTGCACATAGTACACCCCCTGTGCATAGTACACCCCCTGCGCATAGTACACCCGTACACCCCCTTCACATAGTACAACCCCCTGCACATAGTACACACCCCCTGCACATAGTACACACTGCACATAGTACACCCCCTGCACATAGTACACCCCCTGCACATAGCACACACCCCCTGCACATAGCACACACCCCCTGCACATAGCACACCCCCCTGCACAGAGTACACCCCCTGCACATAGAACACCCCCTGCACATAGCACACACCCCCTGCACATAGCACACACCCCCTGCACATAGCACACACACCCTGCACATAGCACACACACCCTGCACACAATACATAATACACATACATAATACACCCCCTGCACATAATACACACTACACATAGTACACACTACACATTGTACACACTGCACATAGCACACCCCCTGCACATAGTACACCCCCCTGTACATAGTACACACACTGCACATAGCACAACTGCTGCACATAGTACACCCCTTGCACATAGTACACCCGCTGCACACAGTACACACCCTGCTTATAGTACACCCCCTGCACATAGCACACCCCCTGCACATAGCACACACCCCCTGCACATAGTACACACTGAACATAGTACACACCCTGCACATAGTACACCCCCTGCACATAGTACACCCCCTACACATAGCACACCCCCTGCACATAGTAAACCCCCTACACATAGTACACACACCCTGAACCTAGCACACCCCCTGCACCTAGCACACCCCCTGCACATAGTACACACCCCCTGCACATAGCACATCCCCTGCACATAGCACACCTTGCACATAGCACACCCTGCACATAGCACACCCCCTGCACATAGTACACAACCCCTGTACATAGTACACACTGAACATAGTACACACCCTGCACATAGTACACCCCCTACACATAGTACACACACCCTGCACATAGTACACCCCCTGCACCTAGCACACCCCCTGCACATAGTACACACCCCCTGCACATAGCACACCCCCTGCACATAGCACATTCTGCACATAGCACACCCCCTGCACATAGTACACACCCCCTGCACATAGTACACCCCTGCACATAGTACACCCCCTGCACATAGTACACACCCCCTGCACATAGTACACCCTGCACACAGAACACAACCCATGCACATAGCACACCCTGCACATAGTACACACCACCTGCACATAGTACACACCACCTGCACATAGTACACCCCCTGCACATAGTACACACCACCTGCACATAGTACACACCACCTGCACATAGTACACCCCCTGCACATAGTACACACCCTGCACATAGCACACGCTGCACATAGTACACACCCCCTTCACATAGTACACACCCCCTGCACATAGTACACAGGACACTGCACATAGTACACACCCCCTTCACATAGTACACACCCCCTGCACATAGTACACACCCCCTGCACATAGTACACCCCCTACACATAGTACACACCCCCTGCACATAGTACACCCTGCACATAGAACACAACCCCTGCACATAGCACACTCTGCACATAGTACACACCACCTGCACATAGTACACCCCCTGCACATAGTACACACCCTGCACATAGCACACCCTGCACAAAGTACACACCCCCTTCACATAGTACACACCCCTGCACATAGTACACATCCCCTGCACATAGTACACATCCCCTGCACATAGTACACACCCCCTGCACATAGCACACACTTCCCCCTGCACATAGTACACACCCCCTTCACATAGTACACACCCCCTGCACATAGTACACACCCCCTGCACATAGTACACATCCCCTGCACATAGTACACATCCCCTGCACATAGTACACACCCCCTGCACATAGTACACACCCCCTGCACATAGCACACACTTCCCCCTGCACATAGTACACACCCCCTTCACATAGTACACACCCCCTGCACATAGTACACACCCCCTGCACATAGTACACATCCCCTGCACATAGTACACACCCCCTGCACATAGCACACACTTCCCCATGCACATAGTACACACCCCCTGCACATAGTACACACCCCCTGCACATAGTACACACCCCCTGCACATAGCACACACTTCCCCCTGCACATAGTACACATACCCTGCACATAGTACACACCCCCTGCACATAGTACACAGGACACTGCACATAGTACACACCCCCTGCACATAGTACACACCCCCTGCACATAGTACACATCCCCTGCACATAGTACACACCCCCTGCACATAGTACACACTGTACTGCTCTTAGTAAACGTGCCCCGATGTCCTCTTATTGTTTGATGTCACATACACTGGAGATCACAATTAGAGTCCTGGTCAGACCCCACATAGATGAAGCATGAAATATCACTGAACCTTATATAATGAATACTAGGAATCATATGGAAGCTTGGAGTCTCTGTGCCGCTGCGCTCTGAGCTCCTCCCATGGAATATATAATTCATCCACCTCCAGGGTCACATCAGGACAAGAAATCAGCAGAAAGGGTTTTGTCTACATTGTATCTCTGAGAGACGACTCCAACATTCATCATCCACGCAGCAAACTTTGTGTCAAAGTGAATTAATGAAACTTTGTGATGTCCTTCATATCCAAGTCCAGGGGGTGTGTCCAGGGGGCGTGTCCAGGGGGATCCGCTTACTCTATGGGGATCATTTACTAAGGGCCCGATTCCCGACGTGTTACCCGAATATTTCCGATTTGCGCCGATTTCCCCTGAATTGCCCCGGGATTTTTGCGCACGCGATCGGATTGTGGCGCATCAGCGCCGGCATGCACGTGATGGAAATCGGGGAGCGTGGCCGTAAAAAAACCCGACAAATTCGGAAAAAACGCCGCATTTAAAAAAAAAAATGTGTCGTGAAACTTGCACCTTCACTAGGAATAGGCCGGTGAATTTCAGGGCATTCCGGCGGGCCTCGGGGAACTTCAGCGCAGCAGCGACACCTGGTGGACGTCGGAGGAACTACCTTAATGAATCCCGGCCGAACCCGAATCCACCACAGAGAACGCGTCGATGGATCGCGAATGGACCTATGGTGCACATTTACTTACCCGGTTACCAGAGCCCCTCCGTGCTGAAGCCTCACAGGCTGTTACACTGCTTCCCACTTCATCAGCGCGTGAGGGCCCCCAGCAGCTCTCTGGGCCCCGGGAACCTGCCAATACATACTGTACATACACACATATATGTATACGTGGAAAAACACACTACAGGTAGATTTGATAAAATGTCTGTAAATCAAGACAAAATGAGCCTCAGTAGTGTGTAGGCTCCACGTGCCGGTATGACTGCCCTACAATGCCTCAGCAACCCACACAAGGGGCTCAGATGTGCAGCTCATCCAGGATGGCTCATCGATGCAAGGATGGAGGCTATACCAGGAGACAGGCCAGTACACCAGGAGACACAGAGGAGATACCAGGAGACAGGCCAGTACACCAGGAGACACGGAGGAGATACCAGGAGACAGGCCAGTACACCAGGAGACACGGAGGCGATACCAGGAGACAGGCCAGTACACCAGGAGACACGGAGGCGATACCAGGAGAGAGGTCAGTACACCAGGAGACACGGAGGCGATACCAGGAAACAGGCCAGTACACCAGGAGACACGGAGGAGATACCAGGAGACAGGCCAGTACACCAGGAGACACGGAGGAGATACCAGGAGACAGGCCAGTATACCAGGAGACACGGAGGAGATACCAGGAAACAGGCCAGTACACCAGGAGACACGGAAGAGATACCAGGAGACAGGCCTGTATACCAGGAGACAGGCCAGTACACCAGGAGACAGGCCAGTACACCAGTAGACAGAGAGGACCCAGCAGCAGGACAGCTACTTCCTGCAAGGAGGGACAGAAGGGGAACAGCCAGAGCCACAAATGTGCCCGTGTCTGTCTGGCTTAGAAATGAAATATCATCCATGAGGATGGTCTGAGGGTCCGACGTCCACGAATGGGGTTGTGCTCACAGTCCATCACCGTGCAGGACGCTTGGCATTTGCCACAGATCACCAGGATCGAAAAATTCACCACTGGCCCCTGAGCTCTTCACAGATGAGAACAGGTTCACACTGAGCACCACAGACTGTCCAGGAGTTGGCCGATGCCTTAGTCACGGTCTGGGAGGAGATCCCTCAGGAGACCATCTCCAACCTCATCAGGAGCATGCCAAGGTGTTGTAGGGAGGTCATACAGGTACGTGGAGCCCACACACAATACTGAGCCTCATCAGGAGCATGCCGAGGTGTTGTAGGGAGGTCATACAGGCACATGGAGGCCACACACAATACTGAGCCTCATCAGGAGCATGCCAAGGTGTTATAGGGAGGTCATACAGGCACGTGGAGCCCACACACAATACTGAGCCTCATCAGGAGCATGCTGATGTGTTGTAGGGAGGTCATACAGGCACGTGGAGCCCACACACAGTACTGAGCCTCATCAGGAGCATGCCGAGGTGTTGTAGGGAGGTCATACAGGCACATGGAGGCCACACACAATACTGAGCCTCATCAGGAGCATGCCAAGGTGTTGTAGGGAGGTCATACAGGCACGTGGAGCCCACACACAATACTGAGCCTCATCAGGAGCATGCCCAGGTGTTGTAGGGAGGTCATACAGGCACGTGGAGGCCACACACAATACTGACCTCATCAGGAGCATGCCCAGGTGTTGTAGGGAGGTCATACAGGCACGTGGAGGCCACACACAATACTGACCTCATCAGGAGCATGCCCAGGTGTTGTAGGGAGGTCATACAGGCACGTGGAGACCACACACAATACTGAGCCGCATCAGGAGAATGCCGAGGTGTTGTAGGGAGGTCATACAGGCACATGGAGGCCACACACAATATTGACCTCATCAGGAGCATTCCGAGGCATTGTAGGGAGGTCATACAGGCACGTGGAGGTCACGCACAATACTGAGCCGCTTCAGGACCATGCCGAGGCATTGTAGGGAGGTCATACAGGCACGTGGAGACCACACACAATACTGAGCCTCATCAGGAGCATGCCGAGGTGTTGTAGGGATGTCATACAGGCACATGGAGGCCACACACAATACTGACCTCATCAGGAGCAAGCCAAGGCATTGTAGGGAGGCCATACAGGCACGTGGAGGTCACACACAATACTGAGCCCCATCAGGAGCATGCCGAGGTGTTGTAGGGAGGTCATACAGGCACATGGAGGCCACACACAATACTGACCTCATCAGGAGCAAGCCAAGGCATTGTAGGGAGGCCATACAGGCACGTGGAGGTCACACACAATACTGAGCCCCATCAGGAGCATGCCGAGGTGTTGTAGGGAGGTCATACAGGCACATGGAGGCCACACACAATACTGAGCCCCATCAGGAGCATGCCGAGGTGTTGTAGGGAGGACATACAGGCACGTGGAGGCCTCACACACAATACTGAGCCGCTTCAGGACCATGCCGAGGCATTGTAGGGAGGTCATACAGGCACGTGGAGACCACACACAATACTGAGCCTCATCAGGAGCATGCCGAGGTGTTGTAGGGATGTCATACAGGCACATGGAGGCCACACACAATACTGACCTCATCAGGAGCAAGCCAAGGCATTGTATGGAGGCCATACAGGCACGTGGAGGTCACACACAATACTGAGCCCCATCAGGAGCATGCCGAGGTGTTGTAGGGAGGACATACAGGCACGTGGAGGCCTCACACACAATAGTGAGCCTCATCAGGAGCATGCCGAGGTGTTGTAGGGAGGTCATACAGGCACGTGGAGGCCACACACTACTGAGCGTCATTTTGTCTTGTTTTATGGACATTGAATGAAAGTGGGATCAGCCTGTAATGGGTTTTTCCAGGCCTCCAATGGTTGATACATTTGATTTCTATTGATGATTTTGTTTTGTGATTTTGTTGGACTTGGACAGCTATGGACGCGGTGTATCCAAGCACGGGGGGTCCTACCTAATTCTTCACCTACCTGTATCTCTGGTTCTATAAATTCTGAACCCCTTCTGATACAATTGTCTTTTTTACTGTGAAACTGGTGAAATTTCACATAAATGAGAATAATCTATAAATAACGTCACACCCCACCTGAGGCTTAGCCGTTTATTGGGGTGAATCTGGTGCCGGTCCCTTTAGTAATGGCATCTTATCAGATGGACGGATGTAGCAGAGCTGACTGTGCGTCACCTGCATGTTGTAACCTCCTGGTGTTTATACCTAGAGAATCCTCTGCAGATCTGATGACAAACTCGGCTCAGCTACATCAGTACCAGGACAATAATTCCCCTCCTGTCAGTGTCGCAGCTGGCGACGGCCTATTAATAGCCTCATCCTCTGCGGCGCCTATTTATATACAATATCCAGGTCCTGGAATATGTCACATGACGCCAGCGCCGGCTCAGCACATCTGGGGCTTATTTATGTCCCGGCAGATGGTGCGGTAAGGAAAGCCGCGTCTTGTGTTCCCCCTACTCAACGGCCAATCCAGGTAAAGACGAGGGATTACGGAGCTTAGGACGGGAATAAACGTCATGAGAAAGACGCTCAGGAATCAGTGATATGAAGGATGAATAGAACTGAAGTAAAGGAGCGTTCACACTGTGCAGCTCAAATCGTATCAAATAATGAAATGCATTCAAATAATGTAAAACCACAACCCGCACCAAAAACAAAACAAAGGCGCCCGCACCCCTGCCCCTCATATAACCTGGTTATAGACCAGTCCAAGTGATCAGGACTGTAATACCAAGCATGGCCACCTTACAGTGCGTGGCGCTGTGCTGCAGGGAAAGACATCCCCAACACTGCAATGTCCCAACATGGATGAGCAGGGAGGTCCAGTGGCCCTCGGGTGGTCCTCCGGTGGTCCTCGGGTGGTTAGGGGGCCCTTGGGTGGGCAGTGAGGTCAGGGGGCCCTCGGGTGGGCAGGGAGGTAAGGTGGCCCTCGGGTGGGCCGGGAGGTCAGGTGGCCCTCGGGTGGGCAGGGAGGTCAGGTGGCCCTCGGGTGGGCAGGGAGGTCAGGTGGCCCTCGGGTGGGCAGGGAGGTCAGGGGGCCCTCGGGTGGTCAAGGAGGTCAGGGGGCCCTCGGGTGGGCAGGGAGGTCAGGGGGCCCTCGGGTGGGCAGGGAGGTCAGGTGGCCCTCGGGTCGGCAGGGAGGTCAGGTGGCCCTCGGGTGGGCAGGGAGGTCAGGGGGCCCTCGGGTGGTCAGGGAGGTCAGGGGGCCCTCGTGTGGGCAGGGAGGTCAGGTGGCCCTCGGGTGGGCAGGGAGGTCAGGTGGCCCTCGGGTGGGCAGGGAGGTCAGGGGGCCCTCGGGTGGGCAGGGAGGTCAGGGGGCCCTCGGGTGGGCAGGGAGGTCAGGGGGCCCTCGTGTGGGCAGGGAGGTCAGGGGGCCCTCGGGTGGGCAGGGAGGTCAGGGGGCCCTCGGGTGGGCAGGGAGGTCAGGGGGCCCTCGGGTGGGCAGGGAGGTCAGGTGGCCCTCGGGTCGGCAGGGAGGTCAGGTGGCCCTCGGGTGGGCAGGGAGGTCAGGGGGCCCTCGGGTGGGCAGGGAGGTCAGGGGGCCCTCGGGTGGGCAGGGAGGTCAGGTGGCCCTCGGGTGGGCAGGGAGGTCAGGTGGCCCTCGGGTGGGCAGGGAGGTCAGGGGGCCCTCGGGTGGGCAGGGAGGTCAGGGGGCTCTCGGGTGGGCATGGAGGTCAGGGGGCCCTCGTGTGGGCAGGGAGGTCAGGGGGCCCTCGGGTGGGCAGGGAGGTCAGGTGGCCCTCGGGTGGGCAGGGAGGTCAGGGGGCCCTCGGGTGGACAGGGAGGTCAGGGGGCCCTCGTGTGGGCAGGGAGGTCAGGGGACCCTCGTGTGGGCAGGGAGGTCAGGGGGCCCTCAGGTGGGCAGGAAGGTCAGGGGGCCCTCGGGTGGGCAGGGAGGTCAGGTGGCCCTCGTGTGGGCAGGGAGGTCAGGTGGCCCTCGGGTGGGCAGGGAGGCCAGGGGGCCCTCGGGTGAGCAGGGAGGTCAGGGGGCCCTCGGGTGGGCAGGGAGGTCAGGTGGCCCTCGGGTGGGCAGGGAGGTCAGGTGGCCCTCGGGTGGGCAGGGAGGTCAGGGGGCCCTCGGGTGGGAACCTCATATCAAACAATCAACAAAAACTTAGCGGAAAAGCCTCTTATAATCCTATGCATGAACCTGGAGCGTCGTCCACTGCACGGACACCAGAGGCGGCGCCAACCCAAATATCTTCACCTCGAAGTATCAGACATTATTGTTTGGTTGATTTTTCACCAGATTCTGCGTTATCATTACATACAGCAAAACACATCACACAGCAAACCAGTGACCAGGCAGATTCATAGCGTGCCATCCCTTTAAAATATATACTTCCCCTTAAAGGGAAGGAGCCACCAGATTCCGATCCATTACACTACCAGCAACGTCCTTTCTAGAATTCACTCTCACATGCAGTCATCACCCGTTAACCTATGGAAAATCTCCTCAAAAGACCTGTGGATGTGAGCAGAGAAGAGTCGGATTTTGCCACAATTGAGTCAGGCTCAGGGGGCAGAGGTGGTGGGGGGGGGGGGGGTTGTGGCGTTAATTTAGATACCTATATCTCAAAGTTCTGGTACCAGTTTAAAGACAATTTTTTCATTCAAACTGCATCCAACTTGTGGTTGTGGGAGCTACAGAGCAGGTAAATTCATAGTTTGGGCCGGCGGCTGCAGATACTGATCCATTTCCCACCTTTTCACGTATCTCCAGTTCTGTAGCTCATATAGAACCACTTAAAAAATGAAAATGTAGAACTGAAGAAATGGAGACTCCACCACTGCGCCGCCTCAACGAAACGAGCAGAAAGATCTTCACCAGTTTTATTTGACAAAACAAAAAGCTAAAAATTCTCCCTTTTAATTCACAAAACTAAAAACAGTGGATGCAGCCACTAGAAGCCGAGACAAAGCCATCGAATGCTGGAGGAACTTCAGGGGCCCAGATATTGGGCTTTGGTTCTGGTATCAGATTAAAGAAGAGAATTTCATCTTTTAAAATGTATCCAGACTGTAGTTCTAAGAGCTACAGAAGCAGATACACAAGAAAAGGAATTGGGACTTTATCAGCAACTATAAAGTTACCTGCCCGGATCTCTGGTTCTGTAGCCCATAGACCTATAGGCCTGGTGCAGTTTGAAAGATGAAACGCTCTTTAAAACAATCCTACAAGCAGGGTGGTTCTCGCTAATAAAGTCGTCTCAAGGGAAGTTCCTCCTCCTGACTAATTCCTGCCAAAAGATGAGAGTTTTCTGTTCATTTTCACAGGATTTCACATAAAAGGAATTCTAGAAAGGACATTTCATAACCCCCCCCCCCCCCCGAGGGGCTGATGGGGCAAATCTAGTGACAGGTTCTCTTTAAATTAATCAGCCCTAAAAATAACTCAGAACTTGCCCCGCACATAATACGATGTCACAGACGTCCTAAACAGTTTCTTAAATTAATCAGAAATTGGGAATCGACTTTTCACCATTTTGGGAAACGATGGGACAAAGAAGTGAAGACAAAATCCCATCAAATGCTGCAGAAAGTGTCCAGAGCCCCGAACATTTCATTGCGGCCAATTGGGAGGATTTGAAAAGTTCTTTTTCCCCCAGTAATGGCCCCTGTGCCTCCACTGATCCCCCCCCCGTAATGGCCCCTCTGCCCCCACTGCCCCCCCCCTGTAATGGCCCCTCTGCCTCCACTGCCCCTCCCCCTGTAATGGCCCCTCTGCCCCCCCCCCCATAATGGCCCCTCTGCCCCCACTGTCCCCCCCCCTGTAATGGCCCCTCTGCCTCCACTGCCCCCCCCCCTGTAATGGCCCCTCTGCCTCCACTGTCCCCCCCTGTAATGGCCCCTCTGCCTCCACTGCCCCCCCCTGTAATGGCCCCCCTGCCCCCACTGTCCCCCCCCTGTAATGGCCCTTCTGCCCCCACTGTCCCGCCCCCCCTGTAATGGCCCCTCTGCCTCCACTGCCCCCCCCCTGTAATGGCCCCTCTGCCCCCACTGTTCCCCCCCCCCCTGTAATGGCCCCCACTGCCCCCCCCCCTGTAATGGCCCCTCTGCCCCCACTGCCCCCCCTGTAATGGCCACTCTGCCCCCCCCCTGTAATGGCCCCTCTGCATCCACTGCCCCCGGGGATGGCACATTACTGGGGGGGGCGGGGCAGAGGGCACCTTGATAAGTAAAAAAGAACTTTCATAATCTCACCAATTGGCTGCAATGAAACAAAGAGTGAGCAATGTGAAGGGGTCTGGATCCTCTCTGTATATATATATATGTGTGTATATATGTGTATATGTGTGTGTATATATGTGTATATATGTGTGTATATATGTATGTGTGTGTATATATGTATGTGTGTGTATATATGTGTGTATATGTATATATATGTGTGTATATATGTATGTGTGTATATATGTATATATGTGTATATATGTGTGTATATATATATGTGTGTATATATGTATGTGTGTATATATGTGTATATATGTGTGTATATATGTATGTGTGTGTATATATGTATGTGTGTGTATATATGTGTATATATGTATATATATGTGTGTATATATGTATGTGTGTATATATGTATATATATGTGTGTATATGTATATATATGTGTGTATATATGTATGTGTGTATATATGTGTATATATGTGTGTATATATGTATGTGTGTATATATGTGTATATATGTGTGTATATACACTCACCGGCCACTTTATTAGGTACACCATGCTAGTAACGGGTTGGACCCCCTTTTGCCTTCAGAACTGCCTCAATTCTTCGTGGCATAGATACAACAAGGTGCTGGAAGCTCCTCAGAGATTTTGGTCCATATTGACATGATGGCATCACACAGTTGCCGCAGATTTGTCGGCTGCACATCCATGACATGGCGCATTATCCTGCTGAAAGTAGCCATCAGATGTTACAGGGTACATTGTGCTCATAAAGGGATGGACATGGTCAGCAACAATACTCAGGTAGGCTGTGGCGTTGTACCAAGGGGCCCAAAGAGTGCCAAGAAAATATTCCCCACACCATGACACCACCACCACCAGCCTGAACCGCTTATACAAGGCAGGATGGATCCATGACACCACCACCACCAGCCTGACCCGCTGATACAAGGCAGGATGGATCCATGCTTTCATGTTGTTGACGCCAAATTCTGACCCTACCATCCGAATGTCGCAGCAGAAATCGAGACTCATCAGACCAGGCAACGTTTTTCCAATCTTCTACTGTCCAATTTCGATGAGCTTGTGCAAATTGTAGCCTCAGTTTCCTGTTCTTAGCTGTAAGGAGTGGCACCCGGTGTGGTCTTCTGCTGCTGTAGCCCATCTGCCTCAAAGTTGGACGTACTGTGCGTTCAGAGATGCTCTTCTGCCTACCTTGGTTGTAACGGGAGGCGATTTGAGTCACTGTTGCCTTTCTATCAGCTCGAACCAGTCTGCCCATTCTCCTCTGACCTCTGGCATCAACAAGGCATTTCCGCCCACAGAACTGCCGCTCACTGGATGTTTTTTCTTTTTCGGACCATTCTCTGTAAACCCTAGAGATGGTTGTGCGTGAAAATCCCAGTAGATCAGCAGTTTCTGAAATACTCAGACCAGCCCTTCTGGCACCAACAACCATGCCACGTTCAAAGGCCACAAATCACCTTTCTTCCCCATACTGATGCTCGGGAGAACTGCAGGAGATTGTCTTGACCATGTCTACATGCCTAAATGCACTGAGTTGCCGCCATGTGATTGGCTGATTAGAAATTAAGTGTTAACGAGCAGTTGGACAGGTGTACCTAATAAAGTGGCCGGTGAGTGTATATAGATGATACCGGAGGCCGCTGACTACCTCCTGGTGCCTGTAGGTTTCCATTTACTCGTTACCTTCACAGATCTGGTCCAGACGCAGTCTCTTCACCTTCTGCTTCTCCAGGATGTCCATCTTCCTGCGGAGGGCGATGTGCTAGACCCGAGCATCTCTACCCCAGGTCACTGCTCGCCGGGCTGCAAACAAGCAAAGAGTCAAAGAGGTTCTGAAGGAGCAGCAGTTTGTGACATTCCCTGGACTGCACCCTCCCCCCCCTCCCCAGCCCCTCGGGGGCAATAGACATGAAAAACCTAAGAATTGTTTATCCTCAAGAAATGGGGTAGAAAAACCTTCTGACACTTGCAGGACAATCGCTGACCCCGTTATTACATGTAGCGACCTCTAATGACCTTCCAGGATCTGAACTCCAGATATTTCTGTAGGTTTTCCTGCTCAGGGAGACGTCTCCTCCAAATGTTCTCCAGTTTTGATGGATTTTTTCCTGATACTTGTCACATCTTCCATTTCTGATGTCATTTCCGCAGTGACCACTAGAGGGCGACACATGCACATAAAACATTTCCCTCTCTATTTCCAGTCTCCAGAAAATAAAACTGCCAAAAAAATATGGAAAAAATCCCAAAAATGTCACAAAATAGGCAAAAGGGCCGATTTTGTATTTTTTTATATTTTGTATTTTTGTACAGGATAAACAGAGATCAGGGAAGTTGTCACATGATCTTGTAGGGACCAACAACCAACAGGGAAAAGAGTAAGAACCGTTTAAATGATAAATAATCTATGAATTTGGTGATATTATATGATCACGGAAACAAAATGAGAAATTACAGACATTATCACCACACGAGGTCACATATGGATTTACGGATGTAACAGATCAGTCATCACATCCCGCTCACACCATACGGCCGGATCACTGCTGGAGTCAGCAACAGAGGCTCCTGAACGCTGCAAAAAATCCCCAAATCCCGGGACATTAGGCAGAGAGATTGAAACGTGATCCGGCTCTTGTCTGTGAACACAGGGATCTCAATCACCACAGACGGGGAGAGCTGGACTTCAGAGCAGCGTTCTCAGAATACTTCTTGTATCCTGATGTCCTGCAAATTCAGGAGACTCTGCCTGGATATCAATCACAGCTGATGGATGGGGAGAGCTGGACTTCCTGCGCGCGGCACCCCTCCCCCAACTGCGCCGGCCCTGCGTGCGGCGCCCCCTCCCCCCACCTGCGCCAGCCCTGCGCGCGGCGCCCCCTCCCCACCTCCGCTGGCCCTGCGCGGCACCCCCTCCGCGGGTCCCGTATATAACATGTTCTTCCACATCCAGTAAATGATGTACATTGCGCTCGTGTTTTCGTGTTTAATCGTGTCCTGGAGATTTAGTAAAATGATAAACTCTTAGAGACGTTTCCATCTATAATTACGAGATTCCTCGTTGTCGCCGCGTTGTTGCTTCGGTCACTTAAAGTGTAAACATTGCCGGCGCACAACACACAAAAGCCGATGTTTCTGAAGGTCATTATAAGCGAGTTGCTAAGCAACATAATGGAGAATTACAACTTATATATGCAACGGGAAGCGAGATTTTATTAGCCCTGACAGTCATTTATCCCGACAGGTTCTGCCGCCTCCTTCTGCCATCAATGGTTTCTATTACCGGCAGGAGACGCGTCCCGGGGCCTCAATCTAATGTGAGGCAGAGCTCAGCCGCAAGCACAACGTGAACACAGCACAACACGGGCACAAAAATCATCCAAAATAATCCAGAATTCATAAGAAATGGGGCATTTGTGTCAATTTAGTCTCAGGCGCACAAATCTAAGTGACATCTCAGCAACAAAGTATCAAAATCATCAAATATTAGAAAAATGTAGCCAAAACTACAGAAATGCAGAATTCAGCAAATCTGACTAAATCTCCCCACTGTATGCAGAAAACCTTCAAGCTCCCTCTAGTGGTGGCTGCAGATAACAACTATTTTCCTACATAAAAGGTTTCTACATTTATTTTGCATTAGTAAAACATCTTGTTTTCTATTCGCACCAGTCGTGCACCACGTGGCACCTTCTTCTATTTTTGTACAATTCTCTCTCAATTTAAGATAGAAACACCACCGTAAGTTTACATTTTTGAACATCTCATATTGAAATGCGGCTCCTCACACAGGATGGCGCTCTCCTCCGATGGCGCCCGACTACTGATACAATTACACTGAAGAAAACTGTAAGCGACTGCAGCCGCCTCTGCCTGATTGTATTATTGACAAAGTATTGATCACTTTATTGATCTTGGATGTTTTCTTGACCTATCAAGGCAGGTTCATCAAATGACTCAATGACAGCGATAATTGACTTAGAAAGGGATCTAAGAATGCAGTGTAACAATGACACCAGGGATAAAACGTCCATCATATGGTGTAGGAGGACATTGCCTTGTACTAAGCGCTGGTCATCCATGGAGTAGTCGCCCTGTGACTCATTTACACGACTTCCCAAACTGCCTACGATGTAATCCACTACTGTTACGATGCTCTGCACACAGCAGGTCCTCTAGGCCTCAGGCTGGGGATGAGAGGAACCACAACCCGGAGCACAGGTCACGTACATGAAAATGGTTTGTGCGCAGTCATGTGGCTGGGAGAAGACGCCACTGTAGAGCTTGGGCTCATGCGTGGGAGCGCGCTGTACAGCAGGCGCATGCTACATACTGACCTGCCTGATATAACAGGGCAGATAGTAGGAAGCTACATTTATGTACTAACCATCACGCAATCATCATGTAACCACTAAGCACGTTACCTCTTGCAAGTTCAGCGTAAACAATTGTGCGGTCCGTATTTCGTCTGCATGACATTGGTCTTTGCAGATCCGCAAAAAAAAAGGAAGCTTGGAAAATGATGTCACGGTCTTGTGCCAACCTCCTGGAGGGTCCCATGATTGTGTCACCTATAAAGTGATCTGCCATGAAGACATCTTTGTGGCGTCTGCGTTTTTCACATTCCTATAGACGTCTACAGCTCGGACCTTCCTACAGACATGGGCAGCAGGGGCGTAACTTTAGGGGGTGCAGCGGGCACAGACTTTGCACTGGGTCCCACCAGCTTCTAGTTACGCCACTGATGGGCAGGTATAGACCATCTCTGAGGTTTCTATCCTGCTTTTGTTTGCCATGTCTGTAGAGCGGCACCGTCCTCGCCGGGCGCCCAAGATTTACCACTCAAAGGTTGGTGATACTGGTAGGACCTACCTGCATGTGCTTCATCTTACAAAAGAAACAAACTCACAAAGAGGTAAAAACCAAATCATTGTTAAGAGTTTTGATATTTGATAATAGAACAGC
Organism: Engystomops pustulosus; assembly: GCF_040894005.1. Classification (NCBI taxonomy): domain Eukaryota; kingdom Metazoa; phylum Chordata; class Amphibia; order Anura; family Leptodactylidae; genus Engystomops; species Engystomops pustulosus. The sequence continues at coordinate 79,207,752 of NC_092421.1, forward strand.
AGAGACTAGGAGAGGCCTCGGGAGGAGACGCCGCGTGAATCGGGTTCTATATGGAAGATTCCAGAAGGATTCCTCAAAAATGATGAAAAGACGAAAGAAAAGCTCTAGATCCGTCCTACAGCGAATCAGCCGGCGTCATTGTCACCGCCAGGGAGAGGTGATCGATATCGTCCTCTCACAAAACCCATTAACTTCATGTTCTCTGCATTTTAATTATAAATGTGCTGCATGTGCAGAACGTCCCAGAATCCTCAACAAAAATCATTCAGCTGGAAATCCCGATGAATTAGAGGCCCAAAATACCACAAGTAGGACACGATGTGATGAGTAACACGCGGGGGCTCCGCTCGCCAATTACACGGATGACGCTCCGGTCTCTATTGTCTGCCTGTAATACAGACGTGGAGCGTTGCTGTACGAGGTCTTCACCAGGTGTCACCGGGGCTTTCCAAACTACAGCCAACTAATAGGAGGCCCCATACAAAAGGTTTTCTAATGTGTATCGAGGCGCAAGACATTGATTTACTCTCTTGTTACAATCTATTAAATCCACATAAAATAACATTTCCTAATTAACCCTTCTGGTTTAGAGAAAACACCAAATTATCCTGCAAGGGGCTTTTGCTAATTTCTCTCCATCTGCACCTCACTTACCACCTGCCCGAAATAGTAGGCGCCTCTCCGACCCAAGAAATTACACTTTTTCTTTTTTGTTGCGCCCTGCGGGGTCCAGTGTCGTTTTCAGATTCTACACTTGATTGAAACTGACTTAGGCCAAGATGAGCGGGATTTACCGGACCGGACCTAGAATCACTGGACTCCACTCAGTTCTTGTGTTCGGTAAATTCTGTACACAAGGGAAAGATTGACAGGAAACAAACCCACTCACGTAGAACTGGCCTAAGGCCGTGTACACACACAGCGTTATGCAACATGTAATTGCTGAACATGGGGCCGTCACGGACCAAAAGGAGCTTCAGCCCCTGCTCAATGTCGTCCATTACAGAGCAAGCCACTCCGAGAATAATGAGGTCATAGCGCTTATTAGTGCATCAGGGCCCCAGATGTCAATGGGGGCCCCAGATAAAACCCCACTAATTTCTGATTCATAGTCACCTAGAACAGCAGGAGAGATCAGGAAAACCCTAGAAGCTGCTACCGATACAAAGTATACAGAAGGATATGGAATGTTCTAGGACTCGAAGGAAGGAGCCTATGGGGGAGAGTTATCACAAATGTCTGAGTGCAGGAACCAATCAGAGCTCAGCGTTCATTTTCCCACAGCAGTTTATAAAATGAAAGCCGAGCTCTGATTGGTTACTATGAGCACAGTTTTACCTCAGACACTTCTGATAGCTCTGTAATGATGAACTTTGCGCAGGTAAGTGCACCTGCCCTCTCCATCGTCTCCTGTAAGGAGGAGCAGTTACTCACCTGCCCTCTCCATCGTCTCCTGTAAGGAGGAGCAGTTACTCACCTGCCCTCTCCATCGTCTCCTGTAAGGAGGAGCAGTTACTCACCTGCCCTCTCCATCGTCTCCTGTAAGGAGGAACAGTTACTCACCTGCCCTCTCCATCGTCTCCTGTAAGGAGGAGCAGTTACTCACCTGCCCTCTCCATCGTCTCCTGTAAGGAGGAACAGTTACTCACCTGCCCTCTCCATCGTCTCCTGTAAGGAGGAGCAGTTACTCACCTGCCCTCTCCATCGTCTCCTGTAAGGAGAAGCAGTTACTCACCTGCCCTCTCCATTGTCTCCTGTAAGGAGGAGCAGTTACTCACCTGTCCTCTCCATTGTCTCCTGTAAGGAGGAGCAGTTACTCACCTGCCCTCTCCATTGTCTCCTGTAAGGAGGAGCAGTTACTCACCTGCCCTCTCCATCGTCTCCTGTAAGGAGGAGCAGTTACTCACCTGCCCTCTCCATCGTCTCCTGTAAGGAGGAGCAGTTACTCACCTGCCCTCTCCATCGTCTCCTGTAAGGAGGAGCAGTTACTCACCTGCCCTCTCCATCGTCTCCTGTAAGGAGGAACAGTTACTCACCTGCCCTCTCCATCGTCTCCTGTAAGGAGGAGCAGTTACTCACCTGCCCTCTCCATCGTCTCCTGTAAGGAGGAGCAGTTACTCACCTGCCCTCTCCATCGTCTCCTGTAAGGAGGAACAGTTACTCACCTGCCCTCTCCATCGTCTCCTGTAAGGAGGAGCAGTTACTCACCTGCCCACTCCATCGTCTCCTGTAAGGAGAAGCAGTTACTCACCTGCCCTCTCCATCGTCTCCTGTAAGGAGGAGCAGTTACTCACCTGCCCTCTCCATCGTCTCCTGTAAGGAGGAGCAGTTACTCACCTGCCCTCTCCATCGTCTCCTGTAAGGAGGAGCAGTTACTCACCTGCCCTCTCCATCGTCTCCTGTAAGGAGGAGCAGTTACTCACCTGCCCTCTCCATCGTCTCCTGTAAGGAGGAGCAGTTACTCACCTGCCCTCTCCATCGTCTCCTGTAAGGAGGAGCAGTTACTCACCTGCCCTCTCCATCGTCTCCTGTAAGGAGGAGCAGTTACTCACCTGCCCTCTCCATCGTCTCCTGTAAGGAGGAGCAGTTACTCACCTGCCCTCTCCATCGTCTCCTGTAAGGAGGAGCAGTTACTCACCTGCCCTCTCCATCGTCTCCTGTAAGGAGGAGCAGTTACTCACCTGCCCTCTCCATCGTCTCCTGTAAGGAGGAGCAGTTACTCACCTGCCCTCTCCATCGTGTCCTGTAAGGAGGAGCAGTTACTCACCTGCCCTCTCCATCGTCTCCTGTAAGGAGGAGCAGTGACTCACCTGCCCTCTCCATCGTCTCCTGTAAGGAGGAGCAGTTACTCACCTGTCCTCTCCATCGTCTCCTGTAAGGAGGAGCAGTTACTCACCTGCCCTCTCCATCGTCTCCTGTAAGGAGGAGCAGTTACTCACCTGCCCTCTCCATCGTCTCCTGTAAGGAGGAGCAGTTACTCACCTGCCCTCTCCATCGTCTCCTGTAAGGAGGAGCAGTTACTCACCTGCCCTCTCCATCGTCTCCTGTAAGGAGGAGCAGTTACTCACCTGCCCTCTCCATCGTCTCCTGTAAGGAGGAGCAGTTACCTGCCTGGGAGAGCAGAATAATAATGGCCTCGTGTCTGTGTTTATCTCCCGCAGCCGATCACCTTATTAACTCCTCATGCATATAAATTAGCGATAAGCGCTGACATTTCCTTCCCATCTACACGATACTGCGGAGCCGTCACATCCATTCCCTCTGCAGATCTTGTAAATGTCACCGGATCCTGCACCGGGGACACGGCCATTGTCTCCTAAATCTGCGCCTTCTCTTTGATCCAAGGTGAATCGTCCATCGCTGCGGCGAGCGCCTGACATCTGCGCCGATTGTGTCCTACACTACAGATCTGAGGGTTTGTCACAGAAGATAAGGAGACTTCCCAGATCACAGCGGCCGATACGTCCCCCGCACAACCTGCGCCATTTATCGTGTAGCCACATGTTCTATGTAACAATCAGATTAGTGGGTCTGTACATGGCAGGAAGCCCCAACCCCGAATATACACATATACAGGATACAGCAGATGCAGACCTCTGATACTGATCGCTACGATATGTCCAATCACCGGAGGTCAGACCGAGAGAACGAAGGGGCAGCAATAAAAGGGGGACACAAAGCAGAATAACAGAAGACGGGCGAAGGTCACACATTGTACAGCACCGGGCGCTTGTGCCCATAACACGAATTACACTGGAAACGCAGCGATTGGGCCGAGTATGGAAATGCAATGAAAACGCCACGTGTGACGCACTCCAAGATGGAACATCACATAGGAAAGCGGAAGAGGCCACAACAGGAGCCAAGGGAGCGTCACCCACCGGATCACGGACAGAACAACCGATGCAAGGAGCCATCGAAATTCTGATTATAACTATATAAACGTCACAGATCAGGAACCTCAGCAGAAACCTATACATCATACACACATCATGTACACGGCGCATACATCACGGCGCATACATCATGGCGCATACATCACGGCGCATACATCACGGCGCATACATCACGACGCGCATGCATCACGGCGCATAAATCACGGCGCATACATCATGGCGCATACATCACGGCGCATACATCACGGCGCATACATCATGGCGTATACATCACGGCGTATACATCACGGCGCATACATCACGGCGCATACATCACGGCGTATACATCACGGCGTATACATCACGGCGTATACATCATGGCGTATACATCACGGCGCATACATCACGGCGCATACATCACGGCGTATACATCACGGCGCATACATCACAGCGCATACATCACGGCGCATACATCACGGCGCATACATCACAGCGCATACATCACGGCGTATACATCACGGCGCATACATCACAGCGCATACATCACGGCGTATACATCACAGCGCATACATCACGGCGTATATATCATGGCGCATACATCACGACACGCATACATCACGGCGCATACATCATGGCACGTATACATCACGGCGCATACATCACGGCGCATACATCACGGCGCATACATCACGGCGTATACATCACGGCGCATACATCACGGCGTATACATCACGGCACATACATGACGGCGCATACATGACGGCGCATACATCACAGCGCATACATCACGGCGCATACATCACGGCGTATACATCACGGCGCATACATCACAGCGCATACATCACGGCGCATACATCACGGCGCATACATCACGGCGTATACATCACGGCACATACATCACGGCACATACATCACGGCACATACATCACGGCACATGGATAATAAGCTGACAAACAGATGAGGAAGCCTATGGATTGAGCCTTGAAACAACAACCACGTGAACAAGGAAGTTTTTGATACGATTCATCAGATTGGGAGGGATCCAGCACTTGGGTTTTGTCTCAGCTGATCAGGAACCTCTTTATTTTTAATTCAATGTTCTGCTACAAGAAAGTTACAGCTAAAAGAAGTTTTTGGTTTTTTTTTTGCTTGAATCCTCGGAGTATTACAACAGCCTAGGAGAAGGGATCACACACGGGGCTGCGCTCAGCATCACACACGGGGCTGCGCTCAGCATCACACACAGGGCTGCGCTCAGCATCACACACAGGGCTGCGCTCAGCATCACACACGGGGCTGCGCTCAGCATCACACACGGGGCTGCGCTCAGCATCACACACGGGGCTGCGCTCAGCATCACACACAGGGCTGCGCTCATGCTTCTGCAGTACAATGTCTATCAAATGGCAATTTCCCTGCAAGTTCAGCAGAATATACATTACATACATTATATACATTACATACATTATATACATTACATACAGTATAGAACAATCTGGCAGCGCAGCTCGGGAGAGGAAAAGCCCGGATGAGACCCAGTGACCCCGAAAGTCCAAGCCTTCTCCACTAGTCACTATGTGCTGTCTCTATAGGTTCTGTGTATGTATAACGCAGAATTGGGATTTACATATTAATGGATCAGAACCAACCACAGGAGGACGAACCCCTGAAGACTTTGGGCTCGTGTGTGTCCGGACCACAGACAGAGAATCATCCAGCACCAAAGGTTTTTTCTAGAGGCTTTTGCTCTGTGACTCCGGTGCCCTGTAATCATCCATTTATTATACTGTATTATATACATTACTAGATATATACTGCACCTGATACATTCCTATATGTAAGAATAATCCATCCCTATTATACTGTGATCAGACATTACAACACATTTTATATAGAATATTATGAATATCGTGCACATATCAGGACACCCAGAGCCCCCATCATACCAACATCACTGACACAACGGCTTCATTCAAAGTTCATTCACCCCCTGTACCTGTGGGGGGGTCCCTGCATCCATCGTACTGCTCTGAAGTCACACATTCATCCCCCTGTACCTGTGGGGGGGTCCCTGCATCCATCGTACTGCTCTGTAGTCACACATTCACCCCCTGTAGCTGTGAGGGGGGTCCCTGCATCCATCATACTGCTCTGTAGTCACACATTCACCCACAGTAGCTGTGAGGGGGGTCCCTGCATCCATCATACTGCTCTGTAGTCACACATTCATCCCCCTGTAGCTGTGAGGGGGGTCCCTGCATCCATCATACTGCTCTGTAGTCACACATTCACCCCCTGTAGCTGTGAGGGGGGTCCCTGCATCCATCGTACTGCTCCATAGTCATACATTCACCCACAGTAGCTGTGAGGGGGGTCCCTGCATCCATCGTACTGCTCCATAGTCATACATTCACCCCCTGTAGCTGTGAGGGGGGTCCCTGCATCCATCGTACTTCTCCATAGTCATACATTCACCCACAGTAGCTGTTGTACTGCTCCATAGTCAGACATTCAGCCTCTGTACCTGTGGGGGGTCCCTGCATCCATCGTACTGCTCCATAGTCATACATTCACCCACAGTAGCTGTCGTACTGCTCCATAGTCAGACATTCACCCCCTGTAGCTGTGGGGGGGTCCCTGCATCCATCGTACTGCTCCATAGTCAGACATTCACCCTCTGTACCTGTGGGGGGTCCCTGCATGCATCGTACTGTTCTGTAGTCACACATTCACCCCCAGTAGCTGTCGTATTGCTCCATAGTCACACATTCACCCCCTGTAGCTGTGAGAGGGGCCCCTGAATCCATCGTACTGCTCCATAGTCACACATTCACCCCCTGTAGCTGTGGGGGGGTCCCAGCATCCATCATACTGCTCCATAGTCACACATTCACCCCCTGTAGCTGTGAGGGGGGTCCCTGCATCCATCATACTGCTCTGTAGTCACACATTCATCCCCCTGTAGCTGTGAGGGGGGTCCCTGCATCCATCATACTGCTCTGTAGTCACACATTCACCCCCTGTAGCTGTGAGGGGGGTCCCTGCATCCATCGTACTGCTCCATAGTAACACATTCAGCCCCTGTAGCTGTGGGGGGGTCCCTGCATCCATTGTACTGCTCCATAGTCATACATTCACCCCCTGTAGCTGTGAGGGGGGTCCCTGCATCCATCGTACTGCTCCATAGTCATACATTCACCCACAGTAGCTGTCGTACTGCTCCATAGTCACACATTCACCCCCTGTACCTGTGGGGGGTCCCTGCATCCATCGTACTGCTCCATAGTCATACATTCACCCACAGTAGCTGTCGTACTGCTCCATAGTCAGACATTCACCCCCTGTAGCTGTGGGGGGGTCCCTGCATCCATCGTACTGCTCCATAGTTATACATTCATCCACAGTAGCTGTCGTACTGCTCCATAGTCAGACATTCACCCTCTGTACCTGTGGGGGGTCCCTGCATCCATCGTACTGTTCTGTAGTCACACATTCACCCCCAGTAGCTGTTGTATTGCTCCATAGTCACACATTCACCCCCTGTAGCTGTGAGAGGGGCCCCTGAATCCATCGTACTGCTCCATAGTCACACATTCACCCCCTGTAGCTGTGGGGGGGTCCCAGCATCCATCGTACTGCTCCATAGTCACACATTCACCCCCTGTAGCTGTGAGGGGGGTCCCTGCATCCATCATACTGCTCTGTAGTCACACATTCATCCCCCTGTAGCTGTGAGGGGGGTCCCTGCATCCATCATACTGCTCTGTAGTCACACATTCACCCCCTGTAGCTGTGAGGGGGGTCCCTGCATCCATCATACTGCTCTGTAGTCACACATTCACCCCCTGTAGCTGTGAGGGGGGTCCCTGCATCCATCGTACTGCTCCATAGTAACACATTCAGCCCCTGTAGCTGTGGGGGGGTCCCTGCATCCATCGTACTGCTCCATAGTCATACATTCACCCCCTGTAGCTGTGAGGGGGGTCCCTGCATCCATCGTACTGCTCCATAGTCATACATTCACCCACAGTAGCTGTCGTACTGCTCCATAGTCACACATTCACCCCCTGTACCTGTGGGGGGTCCCTGCATCCATCGTACTGCTCCATAGTCATACATTCACCCACAGTAGCTGTCGTACTGCTCCATAGTCAGACATTCACCCCCTGTAGCTGTGAGGGGGGTCCCTGCATCCATCGTACTGCTCCATAGTCATACATTCACCCACAGTAGCTGTCGTACTGCTCCATAGTCAGACATTCACCCTCTGTACCTGTGGGGGGTCCCTGCATGCATCGTACTGTTCTGTAGTCACACATTCACCCCCAGTAGCTGTTGTATTGCTCCATAGTCACACATTCACCCCCTGTAGCTGTGAGAGGGGCCCCTGAATCCATCGTACTGCTCCATAGTCACACATTCACCCCCTGTAGCTGTGGGGGGGTCCCAGCATCCATCGTACTGCTCCATAGTCACACATTCACCCCCTGTAGCTGTGGGGGGGTCCCAGCATCCATCGTACTGCTCCATAGTCACACATTCACCCCCTGTAGCTGTGAGAGGGGCCCCTGAATCCATCGTACTGCTCCATAGTCACACATTCACCCCCTGTAGCTGTGAGAGGGGCCCCTGAATCCATCGTACTGCTCCATAGTCACACATTCACCCCCTGTAGCTGTGGGGGGGGTCCCAGCATCCATCGTACTGCTCCATAGTCACACATTCATTCCCTGTACCAGTGAGGGGGGTCCCTGCATCCATCGTACTGCTCCATAGTCATACATTCACCCCCTGTAGCTGTGAGGGGGGTCCCTGCATCCATCGTACTGCTCCATAGTCACACATTCATTCCCTGTACCAGTGAGGGGGGTCCCTGCATCCATCGTACTGCTCCATAGTCACACATTCACCCCCTGTAGCTGTGGGGGGGTCCCAGCATCCATCGTACTGCTCCATAGTCACACATTCATTCCCCGGACTGTGACACATTGTAGCGGTGGCTCCGCAGCAGACAATGAGCTGCAGTCACACATGAGATGCAGAGAAGAGGCTTGTACCTTGCTCCATGCGGGGGGCCCGGGGGAGTCATCCAGCTGCTGCGGCTCAGTCCCTGTACACACTGTGGGGCTCTGCTGCAGTCAGATGGACACGGGCTCTGCAGGGGGCTCCTTCCTCCCCTCACTTTTGGTTAGGCGGGGTCTGGGCACAGGAGAGGAAATCACAGCACATGGCAAGTGCAACAAACCACTGACAAAGGGACAAGCTCCCGCATCCTCCGTCACATATGTATCAGCTGCATCGTATGTATCTCATATGTAAATGGGCATCATTCTGTACGGATACAAACACATCCTGCATCCAAGGCTCGGATACATGAGATACTCTGCCAGGCTCTTACCTCACCCCTCACTTCTAATGAAATTTTACGCTTTTTTTTTTTAATTTTTTTATTTTTTTTACTGTTTCTGATCCTTTGGATTTAGATCACATTTATCCTTATCCATATCCAAAAGAGATTTCTTTGTATAAAAAGTGATTTACTTAGAAAGCAAAAATCCGAAGTGTCCATGTGACCGTTATAAAGTAGAGCGAGTCTTTCCCGGATCCCTGGGGACACGTTCACACGATGCGCTGTGTCGCGATTAAAGCCGCATTTACACTGCATTTGCTAAAGCGCAATGTAACCTCAGCATGTGATCCAGGCTGAAGCCTTTGAAATGCATCAAAAACGCACAAAAACGTGACGCAACACATGGTGTGAACGCCGCCTTGGGCTATGGTTGATGAAAAACCATGAAACACGGACGCCAGAAAATTTGCCATGAAAAACAGAAGAAAACGTCTGAGATATGGCGCATTTGTCTGCAGGTAGCCTCAGGGTGGGGGCACACATCGCATTTTGGGACAGTTTTTAAACGGATGCCTTTTTGAGTGTTTACCTTGCGTTTTGCTGCTTTAAACCTGTTTATCTTAACCCTTTCAGGACCTGGCCCTTTTTTGTTTTTTTATTTTCATTTTTCACTCCCCATGAACAAAAAATCTATAACTTTTTTATTTTCCCATGTACAGAGCTGTGCGAGGGCTTGTTTTCTGCGTAACAAATTACACTTCTGTGTGATGGTATTTATTATTCCCTGCCGTGTACTGGGAAGCGGGAAAATAATTCCAAATGCAGTGAAATTGGTAAAAAAACTGCATTTGTGCCGTTTTCTTGTGGGCTTGGATATTACGGCTTTCACTGAGCGCCCCAGATGACTTCTACTTTATTCTTTGGGTCGGTACAGTCACGGGGATAACAAATTTGTATAGGTTTTATAATGTTTTCATACATTTAAAAAAATTAAAACCCCCTGCACAAAAATTTTTGGGGGGATTTTGCCGTCTTCTGGCGCCAATAACTTTTTTATACTTTGGCGCATGGAGCTGTGGGTGGTGTCGTTTTTTGTGAATTTTCATGACATTTACAATGATATCATTTTTAGGACTGTAGGACCTTGTGATCACTTTTGATAGAATTTACATTTTTTTTTAAAATGGCAAAAAAGTGCCATTTTCGACTTTGGGCGCGATTTTCCATTACGGGGTTAAGCGCAGTGAAAAACCGTTAGTATATTTTGATAGATCGGGCATTTTCGGACGCGGCGATACCGAATGTGTTTATGATTTTTACTGTTTATTTATATTTATATCAGTTCAAGGGAAAGGGGGGGGGGCGGGAATTTGAATTTTTAGGTTTTTATTTTTATTATAACTTTTTTTTTTTAACTTTTTTTTATTTTTACTTTTATTATTTTTCAGACTCCCTAGGGTACTTTAACCCTAGGTTGTCTGTACGATCCTATCATATACTACAGTATATGGGGCAGTATATGGGGATTTTACTCCTCATACATTACAATGTGCTGATAGCACATTGTAATGAATGGGTTAAACCGAAGTAGACCGTGAGACCCGAGGCTACCATGGCGACGGATCACCGCTCCCCGATGACGTCACGGGGAGCTACGATCCTCGGAAAGATGTCGGCGCCCATGCGCCGCCATCTTTTTGAAGCCGCCGGCAAGCCTTAGCTGCTACCGATAAGCCTTAGCTGCAATATGCAGCAAAGACTTACCAGCTATGGAGAGGGCTCTCCAAAGGGTTAAACACATCACTTTTTAAACGGACTGAAAACGCATGCTTCAAGACAGTCCAAGAACGCGAAGTGTGGCGTCACCCGAAGGGGGATGGAACACGTGGCGTTTTGAACACATTTTTGCGCCATTTTTAAGCAGTTCGTCAAAACGCATCCGTTTTTGACCAGTTTGAATTAAGATAATTGGTCAAACCTGTCAAAAACAGATGCGTTAAAAAAAAAAGGCCCAAAAAAGCATTCAAAATTCCACGTGTGCCATCACCCTCCCCTTCTCCTCAGCCCGTGCATGCACTATGCCGTCTTGTCGCATTATAGTGTGTGCGCAGGCTGAGCGCGATGACCGGGCCCTGACTGCTCTATGGCTGAGAAATCCCAGGGAGAAGAGGAGCTGCGAGGGAGCACCAGAAGCTGTTGGGGGAATTGTGTGCTGGGCTACCCATTTACTGGGGGGCAGGGTGTGCTGGGCTACCCATCTACTGGGGGGGCAGGGTGTGTTGGGCTACTCATCTACTGGGGGGCAGTGTGCGCTGGACTACCCATCTACTGGGGGGGCAGTGTGTGCGGTGATACAAATCTACTGGGGGGCAGTGTGTGCTGGGCTACCCATTTACTGGGGGGGGGGGCAGTGTGTGATGGGCTTCCCATCTACTGGGGGGGCAGTGTGTGATGGGCTTCCCATCTACTGGGGGGGCAGTGTGTGCTGGGCTACCCATCTACTGGGAGGGCAAAGTGTGATGGACTACCCATCTACTGGGGGGGGGGGCAGTGTGTGCTGGGCTACCCATCTACTGGGGGTCAGTGTGTGCTTGGATTCCCATCGACTGGGGGGGCAGTGTGTGCTGGGATATCCATCTATTGGGGGGGTCAGTGTGTGCTGGGCTACCCATCTACTGGGAGGGAAAAGTGTGCTGGACTACCCATCTACTGGGGGGGTCAGTGTGTGCTGGGCTACCCATCTACTGGAGGGGCAGTGTGTGCTGGGCTACCCATCTACTGGGGGGGCAGTGTGTGCTGGGCTACCCATCTACTGGGGGGGGCAGTGTGTGCTCGGCTACCCATCTACTGGAGGGGCAGTGTGTGCTCGGCTACCAATCTACTGGGAGGCAGTGTGTGCTGGGCTACCCATCTACTGGGGGGCATTGTGTGCGGGTCTACCCATCTACTAGGGGGGGCAGTGTGTGCTGTGATACACATCTAGTGGGGGGCATTGCGTGTTGGGCTACTAATCTACTAGGAGGGGGGGTAAGCAGAGTGAGCTGGGCTACCCATCTACTGGGGGGGCAATGTGTGCAGGACTACACATTTACTGGGGGGCAGTGTGTGGTGGGCTTGCCATCTACTGCAAGGGAGTATGTGCTGGGCTACCCATCTACTGGGGGGGGGGGCAGTGTGTGCGGGGCTGCCCATCTACTGGGGGGACAGTGTGTTCTGTGCTACCCATCTACTCAGGGGGCAGTGTGTGCTGGGCTATCCATCTACTGGGGGGGGGGGTAAGCAGTGTGTGCTGGCTACCCATCTACTGGGGGGGGGTCATTGTGTGCTGGGCTACCCATCTACTGGGGGGCAGCAGTGTGTGTGGGGCTACCCATCTACTGGGGGGAAAGTGTGTGCTGTGCTACCCATCTACTGAGGGGGCAGTGTGTGCTGGGGTATCCATCTACTGGGGGGCAGTGTGTGCTGGGCTACCCATCTACTGGGGGGGGGGGGTCATTGTGTGCTGGGCTACTCATCTACTGGGGGGCAGCAGTGTGTGTGGGGCTACCCATCTACTGGGGGGGGGGGTAAGCAGTGTGTGCTGGCTACCCATCTACTGGGGGGGTGGGGTCATTGTGTGCTGGGCTACCCATCTACTGGGAGGCAGCAGTGTGTGTGGGGCTACCCATCTACTGGGGGGAAAGTGTGTGCTGTGCTACCCATCTACTGAGGGGGCAGTGTGTGCTGGGGTATCCATCTACTGAGGGGCAGTGTGTGCTGGGCTACCCATCTACTGGGGGGCATTGTGTACTAGGCTATCGATCTACTGGGGGGGGGCAGTGTGTGCTTGGCTACCCATCTAATGGAGGCCGTGTGTGCTGGGCTACCCATCTACTGGGGGCCAGTGTGTGCTGGGCTACCCATCTACTGAGGGCAGTGTGTGCTGGGCTATCCATCTACTGGGTGGGCAGTGTGTGCTGGGCAACCCATCTACTGGGGGGGGCAGTGTGTGCTGCGCTACCCATCTACTGGGGGGGTCAGTGTGTGCTGGGCTACCCATCTGCTGAGGGGCAGTGTGTGCTGGGCTACCCATCTACTGGAGGGGCAGTGTGTGCTGGGCTCCCCATCTACTGGGGGGGCAGTGTGTGCTGGGCTCCCCATCTACTGGTGGGGGCAGTGTGTGCTGGGCTACCCATCTACTGGAGGGGCAGTGTGTGCTCGGCTACCAATCTACTGGGAGGCAGTGTGTGCTGGGCTACCCATCTACTGGGGGGACATTGTGTGCGGGGCTACCCATCTACTAGGGGGGGCAGTGTGTGCTGTGATACACATCTAGTGGGGGGCATTGCGTGTTGGGCTACTAATCTACTAGGAGGGGGGGTAAGCAGAGTGAGCTGGGCTACCCATCTACTGGGGGGGCAATGTGTGCAGGACTACACATTTACTGGGGGGCAGTGTGTGGTGGGCTTGCCATCTACTGCAAGGGAGTATGTGCTGGGCTACCCATCTACTGGGGGGGGGCAGTGTGTGCGGGGCTGCCCATCTACTGGGGGGACAGTGTGTTCTGTGCTACCCATCTACTCAGGGGGCAGTGTGTGCTGGGCTATCCATCTACTGGGGGGGGTAAGCAGTGTGTGCTGGCTACCCATCTACTGGGGGGGGGGTCATTGTGTGCTGGGCTACCCATCTACTGGGGGGCAGCAGTGTGTGTGGGGCTACCCATCTACTGGGGGGAAAGTGTGTGCTGTGCTACCCATCTACTGAGGGGGCAGTGTGTGCTGGGGTATCCATCTACTGGGGGGCAGTGTGTGCTGGGCTACCCATCTACTGGGGGGGGGGTCATTGTGTGCTGGGCTACTCATCTACTGGGGGGCAGCAGTGTGTGTGGGGCTACCCATCTACTGGGGGGGGGTAAGCAGTGTGTGCTGGCTACCCATCTACTGGGGGGGTGGGGTCATTGTGTGCTGGGCTACCCATCTACTGGGGGGCAGCAGTGTGTGTGGGGCTACCCATCTACTGGGGGGAAAGTGTGTGCTGTGCTACCCATCTACTGAGGGGGCAGTGTGTGCTGGGGTATCCATCTACTGAGGGGCAGTGTGTGCTGGGCTACCCATCTACTGGGGGGCATTGTGTACTAGGCTATCGATCTACTGGGGGGGGCAGTGTGTGCTTGGCTACCCATCTAATGGAGGCCGTGTGTGCTGGGCTACCCATCTACTGGGGGCCAGTGTGTGCTGGGCTACCCATCTACTGAGGGCAGTGTGTGCTGGGCTATCCATCTACTGGGTGGGCAGTGTGTGCTGGGCAACCCATCTACTGGGGGGGGCAGTGTGTGCTGCGCTACCCATCTACTGGGGGGGTCAGTGTGTGCTGGGCTACCCATCTGCTGAGGGGCAGTGTGTGCTGGGCTACCCATCTACTGGAGGGGCAGTGTGTGCTGGGCTTCCCATCTACTGGGGGGGCAGTGTGTGCTGGGCTCCCCATCTACTGGTGGGGGCAGTGTGTGCTGGGCTACCCATCTACTGGAGGGGCAGTGTGTGCTCGGCTACCAATCTACTGGGAGGCAGTGTGTGCTGGGCTACCCATCTACTGGGGGGACATTGTGTGCGGGGCTACCCATCTACTAGGGGGGGCAGTGTGTGCTGCGCTACCCATCTACTGGGGGGGTCAGTGTGTGCTGGGCTACCCATCTGCTGAGGGGCAGTGTGTGCTGGGCTACCCATCTACTGGAGGGGCAGTGTGTGCTGGGCTTCCCATCTACTGGGGGGGCAGTGTGTGCTGGGCTCCCCATCTACTGGTGGGGGCAGTGTGTGCTGGGCTACCCATCTACTGGAGGGGCAGTGTGTGCTCGGCTACCAATCTACTGGGAGGCAGTGTGTGCTGGGCTACCCATCTACTGGGGGGACATTGTGTGCGGGGCTACCCATCTACTAGGGGGGGCAGTGTGTGCTGTGATACACATCTAGTGGGGGGCATTGCGTGTTGGGCTACTAATCTACTAGGGGGGGGTAAGCAGAGTGAGCTGGGCTACCCATCTACTGGGGGGGCAATGTGTGCAGGACTACCCATCTACTGGGGGGCAGTGTGTGGTGGGCTTCCCATCTACTGCAAGGGAGTATGTGCTGGGCTACCCATCTACTGGGGGGGGGCAGTGTGTGCGGGGCTACCCATCTACTGGGGGGACAGTGTGTTCTGTGCTACCCATCTACTCAGGGGGCAGTGTGTGCTGGGCTATCCATCTACTGGGGGGGGCAGTGTGTGCTGGCTACTGGGGGGGTGGGGTCATTGTGTGCTGGGCTACCCATCTACTGGGGGGCATCAGTGCGTGTGGGGCTACCCATCTACTGGGGGGAAAGTGTGTGCTGTGCTACCCATCTACTGAGGGGGCAGTGTGTGCTGGGCTATCCATCTACTGGGGGGCAGTGTGTGCTGGGCTACCCATCTACTGGGGGGCATTGTGTACTAGGCTATCAATCTACTGGGGGGGGGGCAGTGTGTGCTTGGCTACCCATCTAATGGAGGCCATGTGTGCTGGGATACCCATCTACTGGGGGCCAGTGTGTGCTGGGCTACCCATCTACTGACGGCAGTGTGTGCTGGGATATCCATATACTGGGTGGGCAGTGTGTGCTGGGCAACCCATCTACTGGGGGGGGGGCAGTGTGTGCTGTAATACCTATCTACTGGAAGGGGCAGTGTGTGCTGGGCTACCCATCTACTGGGGGGGGGGATGTGTGCTGGGCTACCCATCTATTCGGGGGGCAGTGTGTGCGGGGCTACCAATCTACTTGGGGAGCAGTGTGTGCTGTGATACACATCTACTGGGGGGGGGCAGTGGATGCTGGGCTAAGGATCTACTGGAGGGGCAGTGTGTGCGGTGCTACCCATCTACTGGGGTGGGGGGCAGTGTGTGCGGGGCTATTCATTTACTGGTGGGGGGCAGTGTGTGCTGGGCTACCCATCTACTGGGGGGCAGGGTGTGCTGGGCTACCCATTTACTGGGTGGGGGGCAGTGTGTGATGGGCTTCCCATCTACTGCAAGGGAGTGTGTGCTGAGCTACCTATCTACTGGGGGGGAACTGTGTGCTGTGATACACATCTACTGAGGCGTCAGTGTGTGCTGGGCTCCCCATCTACTGGGGGAGAACTGTGTGCTGTGATACACATCTACTGAGGGGGCAGTGTGTGCTGGGCTACCCATCTACTGGGGGGGTCAGTGTGTGTTGGGCTACCCATCTACTGGGGGGGTCAGTGTGTGCTGGGCTACCCATCTACTGGGGGGCAGTGTGTGCTGGACTACCCATCTACTGGGGGGCAGTGTGTGCTGCGCTACCCATCTACTGGAGGGGCAGTGTTTGCTGGGCTACCCATCTACTGGGGGGACAGAGTGTGCTGGGCTACCCATCTACAGGGGGGCAGTGTGTGCTGGGCTACCCATCTACTGGGGGAGCAGTGTGTGCGGGGCTACCCATCTACTAGGGGGGGCAGTGTGTACTAGGCTATCGATCTACTGGGGGGGGCAGTGTGTGCTGCGCTACCCATCTAATGGAGGCTGTGTGTGCTGGGCTACCCATCTACTTGGGGGCCAGTGTGTGCTGGGCTACCCATCTACTGAGGGCAGTGTGTGCTGGGCTACCCATCTACTGAGGGCAGTGTGTGCTGGGCTATCCATCTACTGGGGGAGGCAGTGTGTGCTAGGCTACCCATCTACTATGGGGGGGGGCTTTGTGTGCTGGGCTACCGATCTACTGGGGGGCAGTGTGTGGTTGGATTTCCATCTACTGGGGCGGCAGTGTGTGCTGGGATATCCATCTATTGGAGGGGTCAGTGTGTGCTGGGCTACCCATCTACTGGGGGGCAGTGTGTGCTTGGATTCCCATCTACTGGGGGGGCAGTGTGTGCTGGGATATCCATCTACTGGGGAGGCAGTGTGTGCAGGACTACCCATTTACCTGGGGGGCAGTGTGTGCTGGGCTACCCATCTACTGGGGCGACAGTGTGTGGTGGGCTACCCATCTACTGGAGGGCAGTGTGTGCTGGGCTATCCATGAATGAATTATTGTGTGCATTATTTGTAATAAATTGTGGGTGCTGTGCTAGCTATACATATACAGGAGAATGAATTTATGAAGCATTTATATGCAATGTTTTTGGGGATCGGGGGGGGGGGGGGTGCTTCCAGCTCACCAGACATAGAGAGGGTTTCCCAGGAAGGTCTCCCCCTGATGACATCACTTACAGCTGTAAAAAATAATGCAATGAGGATGCAGCCACAGCCACTCCCTTCTTCTCTGGATTGGTAGATGCATTAGCTATATTAAACCTGTTACTCTGCAGTTTCCATGGTCGCCCATCACCATCCAGGAAAAAGATCGTGTCAGAGGCGCGGTAATTGTTACATTACGTGGACAATGTATTCAGGATGAGATCATCATCACATTGCTCTGTGCAGGATACAGTATCAAGGCAAGAAAACCGCCACTGGCCACGTACACTAAACCTCCGCTGTGTGCCAGGATGGGAGCCCGTGCCACGTACACCAAGCCTCCACTGTGTGCCAGGATGGGCGCCCGTGCCACTGGCCACGTACACTAAGCCTCCGCTGTGTGACAGGATGGGCGCCCGTGCCACGTACACCAAGCCTCCGCTGTGTGCCAGGATGGGCGCCCATGCCACGTACACCAAGCCTCCGCTGTGTGCCAGGATGGGCGCCCGTGCCATGTACACCAAGCCTCCGCTGTGTGCCAGGATGGGCGCCCGTGCCACGTACACCAAGCCTCCGCTGTGTGCTAGGATGGGCGCCCGTGCCATGTACACCAAGCCTCCGCTGTGTGCCAGGATGGGCGCCCGTGCCACGTACACTGAGCCTCCGCTGTGTGCCAGGATGGGCGCCCGTGCCATGTACACCAAGCCTCCACTGTGTGCCAGGATGGGCGCCCGTGCCACGTACACCAAGCCTCCACTGTGTGCCAGGATGGACGCCTGTGCCACGCGGTCGCTTTACTGCCAACATTACAAGAAGCCGAACAGATTCAGAGCAATCGCTGCAAAAATATCCGAATGCATCAAAGTCAAACATGGCAGCGAGCGGAGAGACCGGCATCACCTGCCACATGCACAGATCATCACCTCCTCGTACATTCACATTTACTTCTATGGGTTTTCAGATGAAAGAAAGTTCTTAAATTTTAACCCCCAGTGAATTCCACAATAAAGATAATTTTTAACCTCTTACTATCCAATGTTATTGGTGTTTTATCTCCTATCACTCAGTGATGGTCGGTGTAAGATCCCAGCGTGTGAGCGGGGACTCTCTGAGCAGACACTTCATGATCCCTCCCTCATTACATCACTACTGACAATAGATGATGTCACAGCTTATCTCCTCCCTGTACAATGACCTCTATATAGATAACACTGACCCATCTGATAATAGATGATGTCACAACTTATCTCCTCCCCCTCTGTACAATGACCTCTATATAGATACCACTGACCCATCATTACATCACTACTGACAATAGATGATGTCACAGCTTATCTCCTCCCCCTCCCTGTACAATGACCTCTATATAGATAACACTGACCCATCATTACATCACTACTGACAATAGATGATGTCACAGCTTATCATCTCCCCCTCCCTGTACAATGACCTCTATATAGATAACACTGACCCATCATTACATCACTACTGACAATAGATGATGTCACAGCTTATCTCCTCCTCCCCCCTGTACAATGACCTCTATATAAATAACACTGACCCTCATTACATCACTACTGACAATAGATGATGTCACAGCTTATCTCCTCCCCCTCCCTGTACAATGACCTCTGTATAGATAACACTGACCCATCATTACATCACTACTGACAATAGATGATGTCACAGCTTTTCTCCTCCCCCTCCCTGTATAATGACCTCTATATAGATAACACTGACCCTCATTACATCACTACTGACAATAGATGATGTCACAGCTTATCTCCTCCCCCTCCCTGTACAATGACCTCTGTATAGATAACACTGACCCATCGTTACATCACTACTGACAATAGATGATGTCACAGCGTATCTCCTCCCCCTCCCTGTACAATGACCTCTATATAGATAACACTGACCCATCATTACATCACTACTGACAATAGATGATGTCACAGCTTATCTCCTCCCCCTCCCTGTACAATGACCTCTATATAGATAACACTGACCCATCATTACATCACTACTGACAATAGATGATGTCACAGCTTATCTCCTCCCCCTCCCTGTACAATGACCTCTATATAGATAACACTGACCCATCATTACATCACTACTGACAATAGATGATGTCACAGCTTATCTCCTCCCCCTCCCTGTACAATGACCTCTATATAGATAACACTGACCCATCATTACATCACTACTGACAATAGATGATGTCACAGCTTATCATCTCCCCCTCCCTGTACAATGACCTCTATATAGATAACAATGACCCATCATTACATCACTACTGACAATAGATGATGTCACAGCTTATCTCCTCCTCCCCCCTGTACAATGACCTCTATATAAATAACACTGACCCTCATTACATCACTACTGACAATAGATGATGTCACAGCTTATCTCCTCCCCCTCCCTGTACAATGACCTCTGTATAGATAACACTGACCCATCATTACATCACTACTGACAATAGATGATGTCACAGCTTATCTCCTCCTCCCCCCTATACAATGACCTCTATATAAATAACACTGACCCTCATTACATCACTACTGACAATAGATGATGTCACAGCTTATCTCCTCCCCCTCCCTGTACAATGACCTCTATATAGATAACACTGACCCATCATTACATCACTACTGACAATAGATGATGTCACAGCGTATCTCCTCCCCCTCCCTGTATGATGACCTCTATATAGATAACACTGACCCCTCATTACATCATTACTGACAATAGATGATGTCACAGCTTATCTCCTCCTCCTCCCTGTACAATGACCTCTATATAGATAACACTGACCCATCATTACATCACTACTGACAATAGATGATGTCACAGATTATATCCTCCCGCTCCTTGTACAATGACCTCTGGATAGATAACACTGACCCATCATTACATCACTACTGACAATAGATGATGTCACAGCTTATCTCCTCCCCCTCCCTGTGCAATGTCCTCTATATAGATAACACTGACCCATCATTACATCACTACTGACAATAGATGATGTCACAGCTTATCTCCTCCCCCTCCCTGTACAATGACCTCTATATAGATAATACTGACCCATCATTACATCACTACTGACAATAGATGATGTCACAGCTTATCTCCTCCCCCCTCCCTGTACAATGACCTCTATATAGATAACACTGACCCATCATTACATCACTACTGATAATAGATGATGTCACAGCTTATCTCCTCCCCCTCCCTGTACAATGACCTCTATATAGATAACACTGACCCATCATTACATCACTACTGACAATAGATGATGTCACAGCTTATCCCCTCCCCTCCCTGTACAATGACCTCCATATAGATAACACTGACCCATCATTACATCACTACTGACAATAGATGATGTCACAGCTTATCTCCTCCCCTCCCTGTACAATGACCTCTATATAGATAACACTGACTCATCATTACATCACTACTGACAATAGATGATGCCACGGCTTATCCCCTTCCCCTCCCTGTACAAGGACCTCTATATAGATAACACTGACGCATAATTACATCACTACTGACAATAGATGATGTCACAGCTTATCTCCTCCCCTCCCTGTACAATGACCTCTATATAGATAACACTGACCCATCATTACATCACTACTGACAATAGATGATGTCACAGCTTATCCCCTCCCCCCTCCCTGTACAAGGACCTCTATATAGATAACACTGACCCATCATTACATCACTACTGACAATAGATGATGTCACAGCTTATCCCCTCCCCCTCCCTGTACAAAGACCTCTATATAGATAACACTGACCCATCATTACATCACTACTGACAATAGATGATGTCACAGCTTATCTCCACCCCCTCCTGTACAAGTGACCTTTATATAGATAACACTGACCCATCATTACATCACTACTGACAATAGATGATGTCACAGCTTATCTCCTCCTCCTCCCTGTACAATGGCCTCTATATAGATAACACTGACCCATCATTACATCACTACTGACAATAGATGTCACAGCTTATCTCCTCCCCCTCCCTGTACAATGACCTCTATATAGATAACACTGACCCATCATTACATCACTACTGTCAATAGATGATGTCACAGCTTATCTCCTCCCCCTCCCAGTACAAGGACTTCTATATAGATAACACTGACCCATCATTACATCACTACTGACAATAGATGATGTCACAGCTTATCCCCTCCCCCTCTCTGTACAAGGACTTCTATATAGATAACACTGACCCATCATTACATCACTACTGACAATAGATGATGTCACAGCTTATCTCCACCCCCTCCCTGTACAATGACCTCTATATAGATAACACTGACCCATCAATACATCACTACTGACAATAGATGATGTCACAGCTTATCTCCTCCCCTCCCTGTACAGGGACCTCTATATAGATAACACTGACCCATCATTACATCACTACTGACAATAGATGATGTCACAGCTTATCTCCTCCCCCTCCCTGTACAAGGACCTCTATATAGATAACACTGGCCCATCATTACATCACTACTGACAATAGATGATGTCACAGCTTATCTCCACCCCCTCCTGTACAATGACCTCTATATAGATAACACTGACCCATCATTACATCACTACTGACAATAGATGATGTCACAGCTTATCTCCTCCCCCTCCCTGTACAATGACCTCTATATAGATAACACTGACCCATCATTACATCACTACTGACAATAGATGATGTCAAAGCTTATCTCCTCCCCCTCCCTGTACAATGACCTCTATATAGATAAAACTGACCCATCATTACATCACTACTGACAATACATGATGTCACAGCTTATCTCCTCCTCCTCCTTGTACAATGGCCTCTATATAGATAACACTGACCCATCATTACATCACTACTGACAATAGATGATGTCACAGCTTATCTCCTCCCCCTCCCTGTACAATGACCTCTATATAGATAACACTGACCCATCATTACATCACTACTGACAATAGATGATGTCACAGCTTATCTCCTCCCGCTCCCTGTACAAGGACCTCTTTATAGATTACACTGACCCATCATTACATCACTACTGACAATAGATGATGTCACAGCTTATCTCATCCCCCTCCCTGTACAATGACCTCTATATAGATAACACTGACCCATCATTACATCACTACTGACGATACATGATCTCACAGCTTATCTCCTCCCGCTCCCTGTACAAGGACCTCTATATAGATAACACTGACCCATCATTACATCACTACTGACAATAGATGATGTCATAGCATATCTCCTCCCCCTCCCTGTACAATGACCTCTATATAGATAACACTGACCCATCATTACATCACTACTGACAATAGATGATGTCATAGCATATGTCCTCCCCCTCCCTGTACAATGACCTCTATATAGATAACACTGACCCATCATTACATCACTACTGACAATAGATGATGTCATAGCATATCTCCTCCCCCTCCCTGTACAATGACCTCTATATAGATAACACTGACCCATCATTACATCACTACTGACAATAGATGATGTCATAGCATATCTCCTCCCCCTCCCTGTACAATGACCTCTATATAGATAACACTGACCCATCATTACATCACTACTGACAATAGATGATGTCATAGCATATCTCCTCCCCCTCCCTGTACAATGACCTCTATATAGATAACACTGACCCATCATTACATCACTACTGACAATAGATGATGTCATAGCATATCTCCTCCCCCTCCCTGTACAATGACCTCTATATAGATAACACTGACCCATCATTACATCACTACTGACAATAGATGATGTCACAGCTTATCTCCACCCCCTCCTGTACAATGACCTCTATATAGATAACACTGACCCATCATTACATCACTACTGACAATAGATGATGTCACAGCTTATCTCCTCCCCCTCCCTGTACAATGTCCTCTATATAGATAACACTGACCCATCATTACATCACTACTCACAATAGATGATGTCACGGCTTATCTCCTCCCCCTCCCTGTACAATGTCCTCTATATAGATAACACTGACCCTTCATTACATCACTACTGACAATAGATGATGTCACAGCTTATCCCCTCCCCCCTCCCTGTACAATGTCCTCTATATAGATAACACTGACCCATCATTACATCACTACTGAAAATAGATGATGTCACGGCTTATCTCCTCCCCCTCCCTATACAATGTCCTCTATATAGATAACACAGACCCATCATTACATCACAACTGACAATAGATGATGTCACAGCTTATCTCCTCCCGCTCCCTGTACAAGGACCTCTATATAGATAACACTGACCCATCATTACATCACTACTGACAATAGATGATGTCACAGCTTATCTCCTCCCCCTCCCTGTACAATGACCTCTATATAGATAACACTGACCCATCATTACATCACTACTGACAATAGATGATGTCACAGCTTATCTCCTCCCGCTCCCTGTACAAGGACCTCTATATAGATAACACTGACCCATCATTACATCACTACTGACAATAGATGATGTCATAGCATATCTCCTCCCCCTCCCTGTACAATGACCTCTATATAGAGAACACTGACCCATCATTACATCACTACTGACAATACATTATGTCACAGCTTATCTCCTCTTCCTCCCTATACAATGACCTCTATATAGATAACACTGACCCATCAATACATCACTACTGACAATAGATGATGTCACAGCTTATCTCCACCCCCTCCTGTACAATGACCTCTATATAGATAACACTGACCCATCATTACATCACTACTGACAATAGATGATGTCACAGCTTATCTCCTCCCCCTCCCTGTACAATGTCCTCTATATAGATAACACTGACCCATCATTACATTACTACTCACAATAGATGATGTCACGGCTTATCTCCTCCCCCTCCCTGTACAATGTCCTCTATATAGATAACACTGACCCATCATTACATCACTACTGACAATAGATGATGTCACAGCTTATCCCCTCCCCCCTCCCTGTACAATGTCCTCTATATAGATAACACTGACCCATCATTACATCACTACTGACAATAGATGATGTCACGGCTTATCTCCTCCCCCTCCCTGTACAATGTACTCTATATAGATAACACAGACCCATCATTACATCACAACTGACAATAGATGATGTCACAGCTTATCTCCTCCCGCTCCCTGTACAAGGACCTCTATATAGATAACACTGACCCATCATTACATCACTACTGACAATAGATGATGTCACAGCTTATCTCCTCCCCCTCCCTGTACAATGACCTCTATATAGATAACACTGACCCATCATTACATTACTACTGACAATAGATGATGTCACAGCTTATCTCCTCCCCCTCCCTGTACAATGACCTCTATATAGATAACACTGACCCATCATTACATCACTACTGACAATAGATGATGTCACAGCTTATCTCCTCCCGCTCCCTGTACAAGGACCTCTATATAGATAACACTGACCCATCATTACATCACTACTGACAATAGATGATGTCATAGCATATCTCCTCCCCCTCCCTGTACAATGACCTCTATATAGAGAACACTGACCCATCATTACATCACTACTGACAATACATTATGTCACAGCTTATCTCCTCTTCCTCCCTATACAATGACCTCTATATAGATAACACTGACCCATCAATACATCACTACTGACAATAGATGATGTCACAGCTTATCCCCTTGTCCTCCCTGTACAAGGACTTCTATATAGATAACACTGACCCATCATTACATCACTACTGACAATAGATGATGTCACAGCTTATCTCCACCCCCTCCCTGTACAATGACCTCTATATAGATAACACTGACCCATCAATACATCACTACTGACAATAGATGATGTCACTGCTTATCTCCTCCCCCTCCCTGTACAAGGACCTCTATATAGATAACACTGACCCATCATTACATCACTACTGACAATAGATGATGTCATAGCATATCTCCACCCCCTCCCTGTACAATGACCTCTATATAGATAACACTGACCCATCATTACATCACTACTGACAATAGATGATGTCACAGCTTATCTCCACCCCCTCCTGTACAATGACCTCTATATAGATAACACTGACCCATCATTACATCACTACTGACAATAGATGATGTCACAGCTTATCTCCTCCCCCTCCCTGTACAAGGACCCCTATATAGATAACACTGACCCATCATTACATCACTACTGACAATAGATGATGTCACAGCTTATCTCCTCAACCCTCCCTGTACAATGACCTCTATATAGATAACACTGACCCATCATTACATCACTACTGACAATACATGATGTCACAGCTTATCTCCTCCTCCTCCCTGTACAATGACCTCTATATAGATAACACTGACCCATCATTACATCACTACTGACAATAGATGATGTCACAGCTTATCTCCTCCCCCTCCATGTACAATGACCTCTATATAGAGAACATTGACCCATCATTACATCACTACTGACAATAGATGATGTCACAGCTTATCTCCTCCCCCTCCCTGTACAATGGCCTCTATATAGATAACACTGACCCATCATTACATCACTACTGACAATAGATGATGTCACAGCTTATCTCCTCCCCCTCCCTGTACAATGACCTCTATATAGATAACACTGACCAAACATTACATCACTACTGACAATAGATGATGTCACAGCTTATCTCCTCCCCCTCCCTATACAATGACCTCTATATAGATAACACTGACCCATCATTACATCACTACTGACAATAGATGATGTCACAGCTTATCTCCTCCCCCTCCCTGTACCATGACCTCTATATAGATAACACTGACCCATCATTACATCACTACTGACAATAGATGATGTCACAGCTTATCTCCTCCCCCTCCCTATACAATGACCTCTATATAGATAACACTGACCCATCATTACATCACTACTGACAATAGATGATGTCACAGCTTATCCCCTCCCCTCCCTGCACAATGACCTCTATATAGATAACACTGACCCATCATTACATCACTACTTACAATAGATGATGTCACAGCTTATCTCCTCCCCCTCCCTGTACAAGGACCTCTATATAGATAACACTGACCCATCATTACATCACTACTGACAATAGATGATGTCACAGCTTATCTCCACCCCTCCTGTACAATGACCTCTATATAGATAACACTGACCCATTATTACATCACTACTGACAATAGATGATGTCACAGCTTATCTCCTCCCCCTCCCTGTACAATGACCTCTATATAGATTACACTGACCCATCATTACATCACTACTGACAATAGATGATGTCACAGCTTATCTCCTCCCCCTCCCTGTACAATGTCCTCTATATAGATAACACTGACCTATCATTACATCACTACTGACAATAGATGATGTCACAGCTTATCTCATCCCCCTCCCTGTACAATGTCCTCTATATAGATAACACTGACCCATCATTACATCACTACTGACAATAGATGATGTCACAGCTTATCTCCTCCCCCTCCCTGTACAATGACCTCTATATAGATAACACTGACCCATCATTACATCACTACTGACAATAGATGATGTCACAGCTTATCTCCTCCCCCTCCCTGTACAATGACCTCTATATAGATAACACTGACCCATCATTACATCACTACTGACAATAGATGATGTCACAGCTTATCTCCTCCCCCTCCCTGTACAATGACCTCTATATAGATAACACTGACCCATCATTACATCACTACTGACAATAGATGATGTCACAGCTTATCTCCTCCCCCTCCCTGTACAATGTCCTCTATATAGATAACACTGACCCATCATTACATCACTACTGACAATAGATGGTGTCACAGCTTATCTCCTCCCCCTCCCTGTACAATGACCTCTATATAGATAACACTGACCCATCATTACATCACTACTGACAATAGATGATGTCACAGCTTATCTCCTCCCCCTCCCTGTACAATGACCTCTATATAGATAACACTGACCCATCATTACATCACTACTGACAATAGATGATGTCACAGCTTATCTCCTCCCCCTCCCTGTACAATGTCCTCTATATAGATAACACTGACCCATCATTACATCACTACTGACAATAGATGATGTCACAGCTTATCTCCTCACCCTCCCTGTACAATGACCTCTATATAGACAACACTGATACATCATTACATCACTACTGACAATAGATGATGTCACAGCTTATCTCCTCCCCCTCCCTGTACAATGACCTCTATATAGATAACACTGACCCATCATTACATCACTACTGACAATAGATGATGTCACAGCTTATCTCCTCCCCTCCCTGTACAATGACCTCTATATAGATAACACTGACCCATCATTACATCACTACTGACAATAGATGATGTCACAGCTTATCTCCTCCCCCTACATGTACAATGACCTCTATATAGATAACACTGACCCATCATTACATCACTACTGACAATAGATGATGTCACAGCTTATCTCCTCCCCCTCCCTGTACAATGACCTCTATATAGAAAACACTGACCCATCATTACATCACTACTGACAATAGATGATGTCACAGCTTATCTTCTCCCCATCCCTGTACAATGACCTCTATATAGATAACACTGACCCATCATTACATCACTACTGACAATAGATGATGTCACAGCTTATCCCCTCCCCCTTCCTGTACAATGACCTCTATATAGATAACACTGACCCATCATTACATCACTACTTACAATAGATGATGTCACAGCTTATCTCCTCCCCCTTCTCCTCCCTGTATAATGATTTGCCATTGACACATGTTGGGTCAGTACAGAATAGGAGAAGCATTTTGGAAATACCTGCATTGGGCTTGGACATAAATATCCGGTACCACAATATTTGTGTACAGTTTGTATGGTCCTGGTATTCCGGGGTACAGTAAGTGGCCGTGCACGTGTGCGGTAGGTGGTGCAGCTCTGACTATTTGCACAGAAAGGTCCATTTGTTCTCTTATAATATATTTTGACATCTTCCTGGGTTTCCATGGCAGCAGATGGAGAACATTAAGAAGGTGTTAGCAGAACGGCAATCAATATGAATCAGTTCATGTCCCGTCATCGGCAGGAATGTGGGGGATAAATCACGTTAGGTTCTCTCTGCGCAGATACTGAGCGGCGCGGACCGAGGCTTCATTACTCCGGGTCGGGTTTAGTGGGACAAAGACTGGGAATAAATCAATTTTGTTTCCCCTAATGACATGAAATAGACGAGGATCCTGACACCTGAACTGAGTTATTTATTCCGAGTCTCCATGAAGGACGAGTGCGAGTATTTCCGTATTATGTCATCACAGCGATCGCCTGAACAGGTATAAAACCGCCAATAAATCCGCCCAGCGCCTCAGCCACAAGGATGGAAGAGCGTCCGTCCATTCAGGACTGACAATTACGGCTCATATAGGAGCAGAACATCATCCTTATACAGTAATTCATCACTCTGAATGGGACTCAGATGGTGGTCCCCAAATCTCACCCCCCCCCCCCCTCCATAATATCTCCAAATCATCTCCTTAGATGTTGAGGTTAAGGATAGATCATATGTAAATATTGCAGAACAATGGAAACAAAAGTATACCATTCTGCCACCACTAGGGGGAGCCTGGAAGTTATTTGCATACAGTAAGTTCCTATCTTCCTCCCCCCCGCATAGGAAATCTCCCATCAGAAACCATCGTGATAAACCAGAGACATCACTCCTAGATCCAGGCTCCGGGACTGTGGGATCTTCTTATATGTCTTATCCTTGGCCTCCTTTCTTCTAAAATTAAAATAATGCTAATGAGCCACAAGGGCTCCTGGAGGTGTTACCAGAGCTCTTCAGTGCTGCAGCTTCCCAGACTGTTACACTGTCTCACCCTCCCCACAATCCCTCAGCATCCCCCCCCCCCCCACTTTCTGCAGTAATCTAACACACTTGGTGGGTGATAGTGCTCCTGCAGTGTAACAGCCTGTGAAGCTACAGCATAGAGGGGCTCTGTTAACACCCCCAGAGCCCTTCTGATTAATTAGCATAATTGTAAAAGTTGATTTTAGAAGGAAGGAGGCCATGAATAAAAAATGAGTAATGCATTTCCAGGGGTTTTGTATTGGGTTTAGGTCAGGACTCCAGGCTGTGGCCCTTTCATTGTTTCAGGGATCATCGTTAGGGCGCGGTCACACGTGTCGTCAGAATTATTGTCCTGATGTGAAGACTCTGGATATTTTGTGTCTTCTTCTCTCCCCTGTTCATGTTGATGTTTGCATGAAAATTTAAAATGGAAATAAAGAGTTGATGGAAAAACACCCCAGAAATGCCACGCTGGCGCCCAGGGGGAGGGGCCTGGGCCTGTTTGTATATGCGTCTCAAGTGATCGCAGTGATCGGTCACCAGCAGCCGGTGTCTTACATGTAAACAATACAAGGCACCAGACGCTGGTTACCGAACACCGGAGAGACGATTACCCATGGAGATTGTCCGCATTATCCTGTCCTCTCTTACATTCGGGGGGTGACCGCCTTCTTGGGGGGCTTGAAGGAGTTTGTAATGTAAAGATGCAACATTCTAGAAATCTTTCTATTGCTGATATGGTCACCCCTTTACCTTCACCTGGATGACCTGTTCCCGGAGGGTTTCAGTCACTTTGGAGCTGCACAACATTTATACAAACTCAGTGCAAGCTGAAAACTTATATATATATATATATATATACACTGTACATACACACAGACACAGTGGGGGACATTTACTATGGCGTTTCCGCCAGTTTTGTGGCGCTCTCACCACATGTTCTGCTCTCAGACCTATTTATTAGCTGTCGGGGACAGAAAAAATGACTTTTTCCGTCTCCTCCGACTCTTCTCCGAAAAGGGGCGTGGCTTTGGCGGAGTGGAAACTCAGACACAATTAATATGTGTCACAGCCATTTTTGGGCGCTGTAAACTGGCGGAAAGTAGACCAAAAGAAAACTGGTCTAGCAGGGACTGTTGGACACATTTCTGGTGCTCGGGACAGATTTTGGTCCCAGGGACAGAAAATGGTCTCGGGGACAGAAACGTCTCTGCACAGCTCCACAATATTAAATGTGTGTCTTCTTTCCGAGAGCAGGTCGGTAACAAAGCCAGTGCAGACACCGACACTTTAAGTAAATGTCCCCCAATGAATACACATTATTCTTCCTGCCCTGGTGACACAGTGGGGGACATTTACTATGGCGTTTCCGCCAGTTTTGTGGCGCTCTCACCACATGTTCTGCTCTCCTACCTATTTATTAGCTGTCGGGGACAGAAAAAATGACTTTTTCCGTCTGCTCCGACTCTTCTCCGAAAAGGGGCGTGGCTTTGGCGGAGTGGAAACTTAGACAGAATTAATATGTGTCACAGCCATTTTTGGGCGCTGTAAACTGGCGGAAAGTAGACCAAAAGAAAACTGGTCTAGCAGGGACTGTTGGACACATTTCTGGTGCTCGGGACAGATTTTGGTCCCGGGGACAGAAAATGGTCTCGGGGACAGAAAATGGGCTCGGGGACAGAAATGTCTCTGCACAGCTCTACAATATTAAATGTGTGTCTTCTTTCCGAGAGCAGGTCGGTAACAAAGCCAATGCAGACACCGACACTTTAAGTAAATGTCCCCCAGTGGCTGAGCCCTGGGGTCCCGCCAGCCGTAGCCCATGATCAGGGCTATAATGAGTTATTACCCCACCTCTACTGTCACTGTTACTATGTAATTGTCTAATCAATATCTGTTCTGCAGGTGGGGGGGGGGGGGGATGGGGGCCCCCAACGATGTTTGACCCTCGTAAACCCGATCCATGCAGCCCGGCACCTCGCCCCCATTAAGTACCATGTGTTTATCATCACGGCTGTGCAGAAGGTAAGTGAGCGAGTAAATCAGTTATTGATAGCTTGTGCCTGGAGGCATTAACCCTTTTATGGCCTCATCATGAAAGCAGCAAAGGAAAAACTCCTTCCAATATGGAGAGACCTCGGTTTGAGGGGGTTTAGGTGCAGTTTTGTCAATTTCACAGGTGAAAGACATGAACTGAATGTGTGAATTTGATTTTGAAGGAGAAAGCTGCTCCACAAATGTCATTCGCCTGGTGATGTGATGTCTTTCCCACCTAAAACCAACCCCAAAACTAATTACGATGCAGTTTTAACTGCGACGTGTGCCCGCACCCTCATCCTATAAACACGACACATCAGTGATGAGCCCCCGATACTGAACATGAAGGGGTCACTCCCATCGGCCGCACTTCATGGGGGGGGGGTATTTGTTGTTCACTTGTGTTTTATGACTTTCCATAAATTAACCCTCCGCCAAATCCCTATTAATGTGAATCTATTAGGGTGAAGACACACATGGCGTTTTTAGGCCGTTTTTAGTTAGTGCGTTTTCACATCGTTAAAAAAACGCATGTGTTTTTGACAGGTTTGACCAATTATCTTAATTCAAACTGGTCAAAAACGCATGCGTTTTCCAAAACCGCATTAACGCATGCGTTTTTAACAATGTGAAAACGCACTAACTAAAAACGGCCCAAAAACGGCCTAAAAACGCCATGTGTGTCTTCACCCTAAGGCCGGCGCCACACGTGGCGCTTTGTCTGCACTTGCAAACGCAAACAAAGTCGCGCCCACCGGGGCGGGCCTCGGTTATCTCCAGCACTCCAGAGATTTATCACTACTTATCAGTCAGTTTTCTGGGGAACCATCTGGATTTGCTTTTTTTTTTCCATTTAAGCCCCGAAGTGGGTGTGGAGGGGCGTGGCCTGCGGTAGTATGAAAATAAATCTCCCTCAGTGTCTGTGAGAGCCCTGGAGGTAACTGAACGCTGAGCTCTGCACCTTCTGTAGTATTGAATGTCAGGACAAATGCTGCAGCTCCAACAAATAGTCAAAATGGGATCCCGGCTTGTGATTGGTGTAGATCCACGTAGTCAGACACCCTCCCGATCAGAGGACAAAGAACAGAGTACAAATGACGCCGTCCCTCAGTCATCAGCAGGTTTCCCCTGTCTTGTAGGACTAAGCAGAAAACCTTGGTGATGTTACGGCTGCTCCGTCCTGGTTTTGCAGCTCAATCCCATTAGTTTATGAGACACCAATGTTTTACTGCTTTTATGAGTCAAGATCATCTTAAAGGGGTCGTCAAGAGATCCATAAACACGACTGATTTCTTCCAACAACAGCGCCTCCTCTGACCATGGTTTGTATTGCAGCTCAGCCATACTGAGATGAATGGAGCTTAGTTGCAGTACCGGGCACTGCCCATGGTCAGGGGTGGCGCTGTCTTTTCCTCCATAAGATCCTAGGTCTAGAGGAGCCGCTACTTCTAATTGTTCATTCATTAATATATATGGATAACAAATAACATTTTGCCTTCCGGTCTTTGCTGTGGAGGTCGCTGCTCTTCAGGTGTTTGTACAGGAGGGAGAAGCAGATACAAAACGCTTCCTCAGATGCTGCGGAACATCTTTTATGTGTTTCCTGCTCTTTGTTGTTGTCCTTGTAGAGGGACATTATCGGGGACAGATGCCATCTGCTTCCTTTGTCATGGAGTCGCCGCTCGCTGTCTCCTCGCTCTTCACATTCTCTGCCATCTGTTGTGTATGAACAAGTTCATCATCTGCAGCAGAATGTGCGCAGCTTCTGCCACCGCCATCTGCCGCAGCCACATCCCCTCCTCTGCTTCTCCCCTTGCACATTACATTTCACACAAACAGGGGACTCATTGTCACTCACTGAGTGCAGCCTGGTCTCCACCCAATACTATGGGAACTGCTGGAGATACCTGAGCGCTGTACTCAGACACTCAGCAACATCTAACACTCCTCCAGTATCCAGGGAGCGTTCACACGGGGCGTTCTGACGCATGCGTCTTCATTTTACTGTTACATGTGTCTGGATGCTATGAAGCAGTAACATAAAGATATTATTATTTTACTTAGCTGCTTGCACTGGACCCACCACCTCAATTATCGAGAATGCGTGATGTGCGGGCGCCACGTCTCCAGCACCTGCGGTGGTTTCCCCCTCTAACACCTTATAGACATGTGACCCTCTAGTACGGGCGATGCAGCACCCAGCGGTGACCCTGCACCTGGCACTGGTGTTAACCATTTGAATGCTGCTGTCAGCATATAGACCCCCGGGGGGCGCTCTGCTGTACCGCCACTAGGAGGCGCCAGCAGGAAACAAGCCCTAATAAAACTAAACAGAAAAAGGGGAGAAAATATGGAAAAGCAAAATCAGTGGGAAGGGGTTAAACATGTAAATGACAGTTCGGAGGGCGCAGGGTCTGTACATACAAGGCAGCAGACCCCCACCACTCGCAGCGGCGCTGATAGTTTTAACCCTTTAGATGCTGCAGTAAGTTGTGACGGGCACTTAAGGGTTAGGGGCTCAGCTGGGAATAACGCCATGGGGGAAGTGTATCCCTCCTATTGCTTCCTTTTGCTTTTTTTGTGTGAATTTGGGCAGTTTGAGACTTTTCGGGTGCAGAATGAAGCAGCCGCCTCCGGGATGTGATGCAGGGGCCGCAATTATCTTTATGTCTGTTCTGCTTGTGCGACTTTGGGGCTGGGAATTGTCCCATTCTTGCACCTAATGGGGCAGATTTACTTACCCGGTCCATTTGCGATCCAGCGGCGCGTTCTCTTCGCTGGATTCGGGTCCGGCTGGGATTTAATAAGGTAGTTCCTCCGCCGTCCACCAGGTGAACGCGCCGGAATTCACCGAGGCTGGCTGAGTGCAGGTAAGCGCGCCCCGAGCGACACATTTTCCATTCTTAAATGCGGTGTTTTTTCCGAATATGTTGGGTTTTGTTCGGCCACGCCCCCCAATTTCCGTCGCGCGCATGCCAGCGCCGATGCACCACAATCTGATCGCGTGCGCCAAAATCCCGGGGCAATTCTGGGAAAATCGGCGCAAATTGGAAATATTCGGGTAACACGTCGGGAAAACGCGAATCGGGCCCTTAGTAAATGACCCCCAATAAGTCCCAAAACAGAGCACAGACCCAGACCTACATGTGGGGGCTGCGATTTGGGACTAAAAAGTTGCAAAACTCATCGCATGTATCACAAGGGGAAAAGCTTAGAACATCTGCAGGAAACCTGAAAAAGTGGCAGCCGAAAAACTATGATACATGAGCCCCAAGTGCTGCACATTACATGGAAAACAGGTTTTTCATGAAGAAATGAACCTTAAGCCTTAAGATTTTCCACCACACAAACAATTCCAGAAGACTTCTCCATATAGCATCATACAGGGAGCCCCTCCAACCCCTCCCCCCTCCCTGGGGTACACCCACGAGCAGGGGTGAACCTAGCCTTTCTGCTGCCTGAGGCGAGCTATAAAAAGACGCCCCCCCCCCCACTCCAAATATGTATTATATCAAGGAGTGTCAGGACCAGACCCAAATCATATTGGTTTAATTTGAAAATAAAGCAATGCAAAATACATAATAGCGTGCCACCATGTACTATATAATGCACACAGCGAGCTACCATAAAGAACAAAATACATACAACAATCCGCCATATAATATAAAATCAATCCATCATGCCACCATATATTATAAAATACATCCGGCGTCCTCCGTGTAATATATAATAGATACCATATAATACATACAGCGTGCCGCCATATACCATATAATACATACAGCGTGCTGCCATATACCAGATAATACATACAGCGTGCCGCCATATACCATATAATACATACAGCGTGCCCCCATATACCATATAATACATACAGCGTGCCCCCATATACCATATAATACATACAGCGTGCCCCCATATACCATATAATACATACGGCGTGCTGCCATATACCAGATAATACATACAGCGTGTCACCATATACCATATAATACATACAGTGTGCCGCCATATACCATATAATACATACAGCGTGCCCCCATATACCATATAATACATACAGCGTGCTGCCATATACCATATAATACATACAGCGTGCCCCCATATACCATATAATACATACAGCGTGCCGCCATATACCATATAATACATACAGCGTGCCCCCATATACCATATAATACATACAGCGTGCCCCCATATACCATATAATACATACATCGTGCTGCCATATACCATATAATACATACAGCGTGCCCCCATATACCATATAATACATACAGTGTGCCCCCATATACCATATAATACATCCACTGTGCCGCCATATACCATATAATACATACAGCGTGCTGCCATATACCATATAATACATACAGCGTGCCCCCATATACCATATAATACATATAGCGTGCCCCCATATACCATATAATACACACAGCATGCCGCCATATACCATATAATACATACAGCGTGCCCCCATATACCATATAATACATACAGCGTGCTGCCATATACCATATAATACATACAGCGTGCCGCCATATACCATATAATACATACAGCGTGCCCCCATATACCATATAATACATACAGCGTGCCGCCATATACCATATAATACATACAGCGTGCTGCCATATACCATATAATACATACAGCGTGCCCCCATATACCATATAATACATACAGCGTGCCCCCATATACCATATAATACATACAGCGTGCCGCCATATACCATATAATACACACAGCATGCCGCCATATACCATATAATACATACAGCGTGCTGCCATATACCATATAATACATACAGCGTGCTGCCATATACCATATAATACATACAGCGTGCCCCCATATACCATATAATACATACAGCGTGCTGCCATATACCATATAATACATACATCGTGCTGCCATATACCATATAATACATACAGCGTGCCCCCATATACCATATAATACATACAGTGTGCCCCCATATACCATATAATACATCCACTGTGCCGCCATATACCATATAATACATACAGCGTGCTGCCATATACCATATAATACATACAGCGTGCCCCCATATACCATATAATACATATAGCGTGCCCCCATATACCATATAATACACACAGCATGCCGCCATATACCATATAATACATACAGCGTGCCCCCATATACCATATAATACATACAGCGTGCTGCCATATACCATATAATACATACAGCGTGCCCCCATATACCATATAATACATACAGCGTGCCGCCATATACCATATAATACATACAGCGTGCCGCCATATACCATATAATACACACAGCATGCCGCCATATACCATATAATACATACAGCATGCTGCCATATACCATATAATACATACAGCGTGCTGCCATATACCATATAATACATACAGCGTGCCCCCATATACCATATAATACATACAGCGTGCTGCCATATACCATATAATACATACAGCGGTATGCTGTATGTATTATATACTATATGGCGGTATGCTGTATGTATTATATACTATATGGCGGTATGCTGTATGTATTATATGTATATTGTATGTATTGGCGTGCCGCCATGTTATATAAAATACACACATTGTGCC